>NC_071103.1:1462500-1762500 GCF_024256425.1 Clarias gariepinus | reverse complement strand
GTGCTGTAGGTGTGACAGAAGAGTTTAAGGTGGAGGTGGGTCTGCATCAAGGATCGGCTCTAAGCCCCTTTTTGTTTGCTCTGGTGATGGACAGGATGACAGATGAGGTAAGACAGAAGTCCCCATGGACTATGATGTTTGCAGATGACATTGTGCTCTGTAGCGAGAGCAGGGAACAGGTGGAGGAAAATTTGGAGAGGTGGAGGTATGCTCTGGAAAGCAGAGGAATGAAGGTTAGCCGCAGCAAGACGGAATACATGTGTGTAAATGAGAGGGACCCAGGAGGATCGGTGAGGCTACAGGGAGCAAAGGTAAAGAAGGTGCAGGATTTTAAGTACTTAGGGTCAACGGTCCAGAGCAACGGAGAGTGTGAAAAGGAGGTGAAGAGGCGGGTACAGGCAGGTTGGAATGGGTGGAGAAAAGTGTCAGGTGTGTTGTGCGATAAAAGAGTATCAGCGAGAATGAAAGGAAAGGTGTACAGGACAGTGGTGAGACCAGCGATGCTCTACGGCTTAGAGACAGTGGCACTGAAGAAAAGACAGGAGGCAGAGTTGGAGGTAGCAGAGCTGAAGATGTTGAGGTTCTCTTTGGGAGTGACAAGGATGGATAGGATTAAGAATGAGTTTATCAGAGGGACAACCCACGTTAGATGTTTTGGAGATAAAGTCAGAGAGGCCAGATTGAGGTGGTTTGGGCATGTTCAGAGGAGAGATTGTGAATATATCGGTAGAAGGATGCTGAGGTTAGAACTGCCAGGCAGGAGGTCTAGAGGAAGACCAAAGAGGAGATTTATGGATGCAGTGAGAGAGGACATGAAGTTAGTTAGTGTGAGAGAAGAGGATGCAGAGGATAGGGTTAGATGGAGGCAGATGATTCGCTGTGGCGACCCCTGAAAGGGAACAGCCGAAAGACAAAGAAGATTAATGCATGACATAATTAACCACTTATATAATGAGTAACATAACTTACATAAATCAGAATCACTGGGCAGAAAAAAAGACACTTTAAAAAAATAAAGAGCAAAATGTTTCAAAATCAATATCAAAATTTCACTTTATTGCGTTTTTATGATATTATCAGAGTTTTTACTAGTTTAAATTTTTTGTAGATTATGTATAAGAGGCACAGCGTGTGTAAAAGCCACTGATCAGCTTGGATTGGTATGAGGCACTTCATGTTCTGGAGAAGCCATAATTAACTAATGCTAATCTAGGCTGAAAATGTGACACAAATAAATGACAGGTTTACAGTCTGTTTCTCTTCCTGCTTTAACAACATAAGCTGTTGCAAAAATAAGCTGCCGTGTCCTACAACAATGTCGTGCCAGAGAAAGTCAAACATGGCCAAATTCAAAGTCAGCAGAACTCTTTCTGAAAGATGAATCATCTGCTGAAGTCCCAAACTCTTTGGCTATTATTCAATTCCACTGGGGCTTGGTTATGTTATAATCTCACCATTATGCCCAGGAAACATGAAACTGTCAGACTTTGATGAAATAAATACATTTATATTGGAAATCGTAACCAAATGGCTTCATGTTGTTGGTCCTGTTGAGTAAAACATGGAGTCAAAGCTTGGCCTGATTTGGTCTGGTTATGTTGCCATCTGTAATAAATAGTGGATAAATAACCAAGAAGAGGAACCTGTACTCAGGAAATGCTCTATCAGTGTTTTTTAATCAAGACAGAGATCCTGTAAATCACATGATGCTGACATCTGCTTTATATACAGGCAGCGTGCTGTCCAGACCACATTTCTCTGGGGGAACAAAAGAAAAAGAACACCAACTCAGGTAGGTGATGAGTTTATTTGATTATGTAGATGTTTCAGATGGTTTCCTTCATTTATATCTTGCAGACATCATATTTTAGGGGGGGTGAGGGGTTGGTTACTGTGCAAAAGTCTTAGGCACTCTGTGTTTTTAGTACAAATGTTCCTATGTTTTTTAAACATCAGTATTCCACCACAAAATCAAATGTTTCATGTTGCGCGCAAAACCAGAAGCAGGTGCAACAGGCAAAGTTCTCAAAAGAACTGTTGGTGGTTCTGCAGGATGCTGCTTTTTTTTTTTTTCTTTTGAAAGCATACTGCATACATATTTGATTAGTTGAAATATTTAATCCTATTTTATGTGAAAGATGCTACAACTACCATTTTACGAGCAAACTTAATTTACCTTCACTCATTAATACAGAAACAATACTAAATACTAAAAAAGGAAAAGAAAATGCAATTTTGTGGGTATTTATCAGTTATAATTTAAAATGCTAATAATTCAGTTTTTTTTTTATCTGAATAAATGTCCTGTCTTTAAACAATTATATTTACATTTAGGCATTCGCCAGAAGCTCTTATCCACAGAGACTTAAAAAGTTTAGTTTTGGCTAAACATCTTATCTTTAAAGGAAAAATAGTTTTTATTCATTTTACCTTTTTATTTTCTGTACTGTTGTCTGTATATAGTGGGTGTGTGGAAGGGAAAATCACAGATATTTGGACAGCCACAGTCTGACTGCAAACCCTTTCATTACATGTAAGTCTACGTACATTACACTTCTGGTACAATTTGGCGAAACTCACATTTAAAAACCCTTTAAATAAAACCATATCCATATTTTGGGGTATTTCCGAGAGAAAACTTCACTTTCATCAAACACAGTTTTTTATACCTTTGCCAAGATTGTGTGTAAAAATGTTAATGCTATAAGTGAATCTTTACTGGCACAATCTGCTTAAATAGGATACATTTTTATTAAAACACTGTAAATATTTTGTCATATAAGTTCATCATTAAGACTCAGTGGTGATATTAGTATAGTCATCTGCTGCACAACGTTTATTATTTAATACTTCAATAATAGAGATTATGTAATAAACTGTTATTTCTATAGCCTCCACATTATTATTATTAACGAATTAACACTCCGGAGGAAATTACCATCTTTTACATGATTGTTATTTGTTTGTAAAAAAGGATTGCAGTCATCTTGCCCAAACAAGATGCTCTTGTGTTTGATGCGAACATTGAGTACATGCTCTGTTTTGCTTTGTAAAAGCCATCAGCAACTGCAACCTTGCCAGAGCATTCTGTGAAAAATTACTTCTTCTGATTTATTCTTTTGGTTTCTTTATACCAGACATCGGCAGCAAGATACTCATAATGGCACGATATTGTGCTCCGAGGTAAGTTCTCATCTGACATCTACAGCTGTGGTGAGAAATTTACATACACTCATCATAAACAGGAATGTCTCAGCAATAGTCAGCTTTATTTCATTAAACAGTTTTTTTTCTGGGGCAGAATAATTATACAACACACATCTGTAATAAAAAAAACAATGTGCACAATATAAAAAGTGCAACATAAAAAGTATGTGTGAGACAGCACTCATTGGCTTGAGCAACACACATCACAAACAGGATCTTAGTGCAAATCTGAGAAAAATAATGGAAGATTTACACAAGTCAGGAACATTTTTCAGAGCAAATTCTAAACTACTGAAGATTATGTATACAAGCAAAAATAATTTGGAGATGGAACCACATGGCCAAGGTCTGGAAGAAGAATCAAAAGGAGAACCTCAGTTCTGCCCAAGGGTTGTTGATAGCAACCAAAAGGTTAACCAATCTGTTAAAGGAGAATCATTTATATACATTTATATTAGGTGTGCTCTTTAGGCATTTTTGACTCTGTGTCTACATAGTAATAATAAATATAAAAATAAAACTTTATTTTTAGCACCAATCTGTTAGTGTTTTCTTCTTTTAAGATGTATGATGTACAATTAATCTGCTTTACATCCTGAAATCCTAATATAAATATAAATTATATATTATTATTATTATCATTTCATTATATAATATAAATCCTAATATATTCTAGCAGGGATAAAAACATGAACACAACCTCAGAATCTATAGTAACTTTTATAAATGCATAAAACTTGAATTTTTGTGTAGGAATGAAGACTTGAAGATGCCAAATGAAGACCAAATAAACAAAATCAGAACTAACAGCAAATCAAAAAAAGGGTTCATCACAAGATATTTTCTAAACACAAGGACTATAATTGATGATGACAGACTGAAGAGGATGGAGTTTGGAGAAAAGGACCAGAGCAAACCTCATAAAACCATATTACTTCTTGGAGAAACAGGAGTAGGGAAGTCGACGCTAATCAACGCCATGGTCAACTACATGCTGGGTGTTAAAAGTGAAGACAGAATCTGGTGTGAGATCATAGAGACAAAAGAAAATCAAACAGATTCTCAGACAAATGCAGTCACAGTGTATGATGTGTTTATTAATCACAGCTCGTTCTCTCTGACCGCCATCGACACGCCTGGGTTTGGAAGAACTAGTGGTATCGAGATTGATTTAAATATTGCTGAAAGTTTACACGAGTTATTTAAATCTAAAGATGGAGTTCATGAAATTGATGCAGTGTGTCTTGTCGTGTCATCAAACACCACTCGACTCACTGACAGACAGCTGTATATTTTTGATTCTGTTCTTTCATTATTTGGCAATAATGTGGAGAAAAACATTGTTGTGTTCATCACACACGCCACCACAAAACCTAAAAATGCCATTAAGGCCATTAAACAGGCCAACGTTGTGTGTGCAAAGACTGATAAAGGAGATCCCGTGTATTTCAAGTTTAACAACTGTCACTGTGAAGACTTTGATGATGAGGAAATATTCAGTGATTACACGGTAGCGTGGGATCAGTTCAACGCATCCATTAAGGACTTTCTGGCTTTTATTAATGAAAGGCCAAGTGTAAGTCTGAAGATGATTCAAATTGTATTGAAAAAACACAAACAACTAACAGCATCCATCAACAATATAAAGGATCGAATCACGATGGCAGAACACAAACAAATAGAGCTTAAGCAGACAGAAGCATTTTTACAACAACTTGAGAAAGAAAAAAAGGAAAATAAAAAAGGCCTTCAATATATGGTAGATGAGCCTTACAAAGAGAAGGTGCCTATAGAATGTGAGTGGTGGAACTTTGGAAGCAAAGAGGCTACATGCTGCAGTGTGTGTGAGGAGAACTGTCACTACCCAGGATGCTGGTGGGTCAGAGATCTTTCTAAGTGTAGTGTCATGTCTGAGGGTAAGTGCACAGTGTGTACTGGAAAGTGTCACTACTCTGCCCATGTCAAAGAGAAGAAAATCTATGTGGTGAAGACAAGGAAAGTCAATAAGACTTTGGAAGAACTGAAAAGAAAATATGATAAAACATTTGTAGAGATAAAGAGTTTAATAAGCAAATTAAAATCTGAAAAAGAAGAAAAAGAAAATATGATTAAACCATCCAGTACTCTGCAGAAAATTTGCTAAATCATATGAACACATGTAAGCTTTCGCATCAGACATGATTAATCATTTTTAAAATTATTTAGTATTTTGTTTCCATACATACACAAAAATACTTTCATTATCTTAATTATGATTATCTTCTTTAAATAATTCTTTTAAGCCTTAGTTTGTTTCTTGTTTTAAACGTTAATTTGTAAAACTGCTTAAAAAAACTCTTTATGCCCTTAGGATTAATAAGCTTTGCTGTTTACAAATGTATTACATTGGTATGTCTTTTATTCAAAATCAATATACAGTATTTTGGTATTTACCATTTGTAATGATGTTACAGAGTATTTGGGTACAATTGTTTTCTGAATGTTTTTGATGATGTAAAACATAACTTGTTTGTTGTTATCATATCAACCAAAAACCATGATATAACTCATAAAAGAAAATAATTATCATAACATGACAATAACAAGTAATGTCTTTCTAGAATTCATCAGTTTCCCGAAAGCCTCTTATCGCTAAATTGTACCTTAACCTCTTTCTTAACGTTATGGCCTGATTCCCGAAACGTTCATACTCTAAGTATCTCTTAGGTAAGTCACACGTTCGTAAGGTTGGTCTGGACCAACCTTAACTCATTCTTAGTGTAGTTTCAGCTCAAGACGCTAGTCACCGCCACTGTGCCGTAGTCTTTATATATCAGTGGTGTATGCAAGCACATTATGGCATATTATCAAAGTCGTATTAATGATGGAATATACTGTAGGCCAATTTAAAATTTTATTTTATATCATTGTCATTTTTCATTATTTCATAATGTGACTATTGCATTAAAATTGGCAATCACTTTTAATATTGAACAAGTGGCAAACAATTTTCTCAGTGATACAGCGCCGTCCATGGGGCCATGTGGTTCATGTAAATGTTTTCTTTAAGCAAAACTTCAGCCCTTTTCATATTTTGCCTGAGATGGATATTTTTACCTTGCTTGTAAAAATGTTAAAATTTTTTGGAGGCCCTTGCGGAAGCTGGCGGACCTTGCAGAACTTCGCGGAATGTTAGCGGAATGTCGGCGGGCAATTGCGGCAGCTTACGGTGCCTAACACCGCCTAGGTGAGATAGGAGTATTAAACCACTACTTTGTCATCTCATCGTATTCATTCCATTCATTGCGCTATACAACACCAACAACTGACATGCTTTACAAGTTTCACCAGTTTCTGAAGCTGGTGAAGAGTGCTGTTAGCTGTTTGTCAATCTACTATGATTGTATACCCGGTTTGTTTTACCGCCATTACAATATTACATGAAAATATTAGACAGTTCGGTGATTTATTTTATATATTTGTCTATTATGGCATGCTATTAATAAGTTAACCCATGTCGAAATAAACAGTATTGAAAGATTTTTCTGCAATGTTTAATTTGCATAGAAAGTGCCATCTTTCTTAACGCTGTCATGCAAAACAAGTGAAAAATCGATTCCTGAGCAACCAATGTCAGCTAATTCAGTATCTTTACTGTAGACAGCGCCTTGTAACGTTGGACGAAAGAGGCAGCAACTTAAGAAGACTCCTAAAAGACAGTTCGGGAAACACACTTAGAAAAGTAATCAACTTACGTAAGATATATCTTCAGAGTCTTCTTAGCGCGCTAAGAGTGGGAAACCGGCCCTGCTTTTCCTTGAAATGTGGTGTTGGGAAAAAATAAAAAATAAATCAACCACTTATAAAATATTCAGAATTCAAAGAAAATTTAATATAGATTTTTAATTAGTTTTGCCCTTTTTTTTTTAGCAATTTATTTTTGGGGATTTTGTTGGTGTATGTCTGCCTAACGATTCTGATTATATAAGTTTTGTTACTCATTATTCAAGTGCTTATAAGATGTTATGCATTAATAAAAAATATATAAGATATATAATAAAGTGTTTTCTACGGCTTATTGGATGATTACATGAGCAGGTGTCCCTATTAAAATATATGATAAATAAATATGTGCTGTGTATGTATTTGCATTCTAAGTTACTTTACAAAAAATGGAAACAAATTGTCTCTCTTATTGCTAATGCTAAAGGAGACATACTTTTTATTATTGTGAATTATTTTCAAGTGCAACTAATTTAGAGGTTTAGAGAGGTTTAGGGACAAAAATATCCCTGATTCATTTTAATGTAACAGGAGTATTATTTATGAGGTCTATGAAATATGCAAAATAATAATATAATAATATAAATAATATAAATAATATATAAAAAAAATGTGTTTCTTTTCATTGTTTAATTTATTTTAAAAACTCCCATTTGAAAACACAGCACATAGGGTTACACAGTACAGGCCAAAAGTTTGGACACACCTTTCCATCTATCTGTCAATGTTTTTTCTTTATTTTCATGACCATTTACATTGGTAGATTCTCACTTAAGGCATCAAAACTATGAATGAACACATGTGGAGTTATGTACTTAACAAAAAAAGATCTCCACAGTCATCTGACCTGAACCCAATCGAGATGGTTTGGGGTGAGCTGGACCGCAGAGTGAAGGCAAAGGGGCCAACAAGTGCTAAACACCTCTGGGAACTCCTTCAAGACTGTTGGAAACCATTTCAGGTGACTATCTCTTGAAGCTCATCGAGCGAATGCCAAGAGTGCTCTGATTACTGCTTCGCACAAAGGGTGGCTATTTTGAAGAAACTAGAATATAAAACATGTTTTCAGTTATTTCACCTTTTTTTTGTTAAGTGCATAACTCCACATGTGTTTATTCATAGTTTTGATGCCTTTAGTAAGAATCTACCAATGTAAATAATCATGAAAATAAAGAAAACACATTGAATGGGTGGGGGTGTGTCCAAACTTTTGGCTTGTACTGTAGATATATATATATATTATAATCTCACTTTCACACTCTGAGTCCTGGAATATACCCGTTCCATCAAGGAAGAAACCCTACATAGATGTAATAACCTGGTGATTCAGTACATTTTATTTCCACATAACGTTACTGAGTCTAGACTTGAACAACTGAAGCAGCCCCAGATCATAACACTGTCTCCAGAGGCTTGTACAGTGGACACTATGCATGATGGGTGCATCGATTCATGCACTTTCCTTTTTACTTTGACACGCCCTTAGCTCTGGAATAGACCAGAGCTATAACTCTGATTTCTACTATTCCTACTGCATTTTTTTTGCACATGCAGCCTAATCAAACTTGTAAATTATCTCCAATCACAGTCATGCAGGGTGGTTTTCTTCTGTGAAGTTGTGGGTTCAGTAAAAAAGACAATGACACTGATCTAAGCCAAAAATCCATGGATGTTCACCTCCCTTATATAAAATGGCACTGAATTAGCATATGATTTACACAATTTCCTGTCTCTATAAAATTACTAACAATATCTTATACAATGAATGATGTGTAAATTATTGTTGTACCATATTGTTTATGGGAGAATTGAAAAGATTTTCTTGATAACTCACTGCAGAATCCCTGTATGTGTGGGTGTTGGTGTCGCTTAAAATGGATTTCCATCAGTTAAATTTCAGAGGGCCATCTAAGAGTTTGATGCAGATATGAAATTGAAGAATAAGGGATTGCCCTACTGTCTACTGAAGTAAAAGAATCAACTAGTCATGTCCTGGAAGATACATGCACATTCAACTTTGGGCTGCATGCATGCCACATACATCAAAATATATCTTCATAACCATGACAACATACCCCCAGATTGTCAGCTCAGCAAAGATTTTTGTATATATTTTAGATAAAGCGTAATATTATTCAATCAATCAATTAGGCAATGGATTTTACTGACAGTGAATGTTGGAATGGCGAACCCCAAGCAGTGGGAGAATTCAATACAGGAAATTAAATGTTAGCATAATGCCTTGGAGCTACTTGTTGCAGAGTAGATGCAGGCAGCTTTGCTGTAAGATGCATGCACACAAAGCCTCATCCTGTGTCCCCATACAGGACCTGAGATTCCTGTTTTGTGTACGGAGTCCAGGATTGTCACATGATAAATATGCAGGTTTACAGTTAGCCTAGAGCCCTTTTAGCTTTCTTTACAGATTTGATTGCGACAGTAACAGTCCTAGATTTAACATTAATGGGAATTGCCAGACCCTCTTATCCAGAGTGATTTTTTTTTTTTCATTTATACAACTGAACAGTTAAGGGGTCACGGGCCTCACTCAGTGGTCCAGCATTAGCTGTTTGATGCTGTTGGAATTTAATGCATCTGGTAATCTATAGTCCATCATCTTACCCAGTGAGCCACCACTGAGACAAGGATGTATGGTGCACTAAACATCAGGAATGGAAATCAATAGGGAACACGTCATACAATGGCCATACCCAGGTGCCGATTCGATCATATTATGGATTCTATATATTATTCTTTTTAGGTTTTGTTACAATTTTAAACAAATTTATCAAATAATTTACTCCTACTACACAGGATGCCAATGTGTAAATAATTTAGAGCACCACCTGTTGAATACTAAAATCAGTGTGACCGCACATGAAATGCAAAAAAAAAAAAAATAATGATATGGCGTGAGCCAAACACAGTACAGTTCCAAAACACACCCATCTCAGATGTGTCTATATGTGTTTGTCGATGGCAGAGGTGTCAGGTAACGAAGTACAAATACTTTGTTACCTTACTTAAGTCAAAATTTTGGGTATCTATACTTTACTGAAGTAATTATTTTTCCGCCGACTTTTTACTTCTAGTCTATACATTTTCACGCAATTATCTGTACTTTCTACTTCTTACATTTAAAAAATAGCCTTGTTACTCCTAT
Source organism: Clarias gariepinus (assembly GCF_024256425.1). NCBI lineage: Eukaryota > Metazoa > Chordata > Actinopteri > Siluriformes > Clariidae > Clarias > Clarias gariepinus. The sequence goes on along the minus strand of NC_071103.1, from coordinate 1,752,368 downwards.
TTTATTTCAGCTTGTCAGTCAAAAAAAAAAAAACACAAACAAACAAACAAAAAAAAAACATCCGAATAAATCGTGCGATCCGGAAGGAGCGAATTTGATTGTGGTTGGATGAGAAGTATAAACATACCATTCCAACACCCTATTGGTTGGTACGCAATCCATCACACCTGCACATGATACACATCACACACTCCAGCAAGGATGTTTAAATAAATTAGAATTTTCGGTTGATAACGTTGTGATAAGTAGACGAAGATGTCCGTGATAGAGACTCAAGATTCGAGCGAAATGTCACAACCAAGCATCAGCGAGGAGGTTGGTAGCCAGGAAGACCAGTCAACTCTTATACATCCCTGGCCAAACCTAGAAGAATTTTTCAAAATATTCGGATGCAGAAACAGCTTCTTTCGAATGCTCTGCAAGCTCTGTGCACCCAAGTACCACGAGCTAATAGCTATCAAAAACCCGCGGTCTAATTAAAAAAAGCATACTGAGGTATGTTGGAACAACACATTTTTCTTTTTTTTATGAGGTTTTAGTGCAGTATATAGGCCCATGGCACAGCCTAATACCGCTATCTCACCTACGCGGTTTCGCGCGCTGGCGTTCAGTGAAGTTCTGTAGGGACCGCAAGCTTCCCGAAACCGCGTAGGTGAGATAGGGGTATAAGCTTTTATCCTTAATCCTACTTTCCTCCCTTACGTTACTTTTACTTTTATACTTAAAGTAGTTTTGAAACCAGTACTTTTACACTTTTACTTAAATAAAAAGCTTGAGTTGATACTTCAACTTTTAAAGAAGTCTTTTTAAACCCTAGTATCTATACTAAGGAATGTGGATACTTTTGACACCACTGGTCAACGAGGTATAGCTCGTCTACCTTAGAAAATAAAAAAATATCCATCAAATTTACATATAGTGTACACAGTTATCAGAATATGTAATGCAAAGTTACATACAAACAGGGATACCACGGCACCATGGGTTAAATTGTCAATTATCAGCTTTTCACATCAAATTAGTTCATGTTTCCCTTTTCTCTTCATGTCCAATAAAGAACAAAAAAAGCTGGCATAAACTTCTAAAATGATCCCCAAACTCAGTTTATTCACAAAACAACAAAAATAGTTTAAAATCATACTAAAATAAAAAAAATAAAAAATAAATCTTCACCAGCTCCACGGGACACACCACTTGAAAATATTTGTATTTTTTTTCATGAAAACGTCTTATGTGTATGGTTAAACAGCACTTACCTTTGAGTGACTCCGAGATGACTAACCAAACAACCTAGGAGAAAGCAGAACCTGACTGATTTGTGACGCAGAGTCAGCGTGAATGGAATCCATATGCAACTTTATTGAAAACGAACACATAAACAAACAAATCAGGGTTAAACTGGGGCAATAAGAACAGTGTAGACAAACCAGAATCAGAATCAAAGTCCAGGCAAGAGGGTCGTGGCAGGGTTGGTCCAATAGAGCAAATCCAATAAACAGAAGCGTGGGTCAAAAGGCAGGCGGCAGGCAGGCAGAGTACAAAACAATCCAGTTGGCAACAAGAGATGAAAGCAGGGATAAACGCTCAGAAATGTCAGCAGCAGCGAAACAAGACTTTGCGAGGTGGTGAGAGTAATCGTGTAATTTAAAGTCTGTGGGTAATTGCTGACACCTGGGCTGGTAATCAGCCCCAGGCACGGGATTGTGGGTAATGGAGTCCTAAAGAGACTAGAACTCCGGCGATAACCCCCTCTGGTGGTGATCGGAGGGAGTCACAGAGAGTGAATTCGTGACAGAGCCCCTCCACCATCCCCCCCACCATCCCCCCCCTTCCGCGAGCGGCTCCTGACGCGAGGAGGCAAACGACGGGACCTCTCACGAGGTCTCGGGGCAGGCCGGTTCGGATGGGAGTTATGAAAGTCATTTACCAGACTGGGGTCAAGGATGTCCTCTGCATTCACCCATGAGCGTTCCTCTGGTCCATACCCCTTCCAGTCCACCAGATACTGAAGACCTCGGGCCCGGCGGCGTGAATCCAGGATTTCGTGGACCCGGTAGGCCTCCTCGTCATCGATGATGAGTGGAGGGGGTACTCTGATCACCAACCACCTCCTGGTCCTCCCCTCCTCTCGGTCCACCAGCAGGCTTGAGCAGAGAGACATGAAACGTGGGTGAGATACGGTAATTTCTAGGCAAAGCCAATCTAAATGAAACTGGGATTATTTACTTAATTATGTTGAATGGACCCACATACCTGGGACTGAGCTTCTTGCATGGGAGCCGGAGGCGAAGATCTCGGGTAGACAGCCATACCCACTGACCAGGATGGTAGGCTGGGTTAGGATGTCGATGGCGGTCAGCCTGCTCTCTGGTGCGGTGAACAGCTCTCTGGAGATGTACATGAGCCTGTTCCCAAGTCTCCTCACTCCGGCGGAGCCGACGGCCGGGAGTTCAGAGGACTCGCCAGACCAGGGGAAGAGTGGTGCTTGAAATCACAGAATGCATTAGAATGGGGTGAGGTTGGTTGAGGGCTTACGAAGAGAGTTCTGAGCGTATTCGGCCCAAAGGAGGTAACGGCTCCAATCTGTCTGGTTCCGTTGGCAGTATGATCTGAGGAGGCAAGTTCTTGGTTTAACCTCTCAGCCTGGCCATTGGATTGCGGATGATAACCAGATGTAAGGCTGACATTGATGCTGAACAGTTCACAGAATAAGGCCCAGACTCAGGAGGTAAATTGGGGACCACGGTCAGAGAGGATATCTTCGGGGAGGCCATAGAATCGAAAAACCTGGTTGCACAATGCCTCAGCCATCTCGAGTGCAGAGGGTAATTTGGGTAGAGGGATGAAGCGACAGGCTTTTAAAAAGCGGTCGATGACAGTGAGAACTGTGGTATACCCTGAGGAGGGTGGTAGATCCGTGACGAAGTCAATGACAATGTGAGACCAGGGACGTCGAGGTATGGGCAGCGGTTGGAGGAGGCCGGCAGGGAGTTGGTGAGTGGACTTGGAGGTGTTGCAGGTGGAACAATTTTTTCAAAGGAGATGGTGTCAGTCTGGAGTGAGGGCCACCAGTAGTGGCTGGTAAGGAGTTTGGTGGTGGCAGTGATTCCAGGGTGACCTGAGCTGGGCGTGGAATGAACCAACTGAAGGAGTCGTTGTCTCAGGGTTCTCGGTACATAGGTGCAATTAGGTGGGCACTCAGGTGGGGAAGGATCAGTTAGATGGGCCTCGGAAATCTCTGTTGTGATGTCCCAATGTACTGGAGCCACAATGATGCTGGGAGAGAGAATGGGTTCATGGGTAGAGGGAGATGTGAGTGAATCGTGAAGACGTGATAGAGCATCGGCTTTAGTGTTCTGGGAGCCCAGACGGTAGGTGACTGAGAAATTAAAACGCGAGAAAGAACAGAGCCCATCTGGCCTGCCTGTGGTTGAGTTGTTTGGCTGATCGAAGGTACTCCAGGGTGCGGTGATCTGTGAGAACGGTGAATGGATGTTTTGCACCCTCTAACCAATAAGCTATTCCTCGAAGGCGGCCTTCATGGTGAGTGACTCCCGGTTGCCGACATCATAGTTCTGTTCAGTGGGGGTGAGTTTGTGAGAGAAGAAGGCGCAGGGATACATTTTAGGAGGGTTACCCTGTCTTTGGGAGAGTACTGAGCCAATGCCCGTACTTGAGGCATCTACCTCCACTATGAACTCCAGGTCTGGGTCAGGGTGATGTACAATGGGAGCCGAAGTGAACCTGTTCTTGAGTTCTCGGAATGCTGTGAGGGCCGGCGGTGTCCAGGAGAGGCGCTGTTTACCTCCCTCGATCATAGACATTAAGGGTGCGGAGATGGAGCTGAAGTTGCAGATGAAGCGACAGTAGAAGTTAGCGAACCCCAGGAAGCGCTGAAGTTCCTTGATCGCGGTGGGTTGGGGCCAGTTAACAACAGCACGTACCTTGGAGTCCTCCATGGCGACTTCCTCCGGACTGATGATGTAGCCCAGGAATGACATCTTGGTCTGGTGAAACTCACACTTCTCAAGCTTTGCATATAGTCGATACTGTATGAGGACTGATCGGACATGATTTACATGATCGTGGAAGGAGTCTGAATAGATAAGGATATTATCAATGTAGACGATGACCCAGCGGTTGAGCATGTCCCTGAAGACATCATTAATGAAAGCCTGAAACACAGACAGACTTTTTGACCAGTTCGAAGGGCATAACGAGGTACTCGTAATGACCAGTGGTGGTTTAAAAGCCCGTCTTTCATTTGTCACCCTCCCTTATGCAAATGAAATTGTAGGCTGCGTAAAACAAGACTTCGCGAGGTGGTAAGAGTAAGCGTGTAATTTAAAGTCTGTGGGTAATTGCTGACACCTGGACTAGTGATCAGCCCCAGGCACGGGGTAATGGAGTCCTAAAGAGACTAGTATTGCGGCGATGGCTCCCTCTGGTGGTGATCGGAGGGAGTCACAGAGAGTGAATTCCTGACAGATTCATGCCTGCCTAACTCGTCTATTTCCAGGCTAAAATAACTAGGTTTGGTTGGCCTGCATTGGGGAAATGAGCATATTAGATGCCATGGGACCATAGCCTACAGTATCTCCACACCATCTTTACTATTCATTTCTAAATCACAGTATAAGCCTTTAAGATTAACTTTGTAACATTTCCTCTTCCTTTTTCCTGCTCTTTTTTATGTAGATGCAATTTTACCACTGCTTAAATACCATGATTAATTCTCGCTCCTCGTTGAGCTCACACTGTTTTTTCCCCACACGGCTCAAGCTCCTCCATTCCACATCAGCCTGCTTTACGGAGCTCTCTCTCTCTATTTCCACACCGGGTCTGTATGCTCCTGCTTCCCTGCAAGGCTCAGGTTTCTCACGCCGGCATACTTCTCTGGCTACGCACCCACTCTGTGTGCTTCCTGCGAACCAAACGTCATACACACTGCCCCTACCCTCAACACACTTGTGCCAGCACTCTGTGCTTTTGCATTATCAGAGAGACCTTTTCTTACTCACATCGCAACGCAGAACTCACGCCAAGGCATTAAACTACCACCCTGTTGACTTAGTAAGTCACAAGCACTCAAAACTCCACTTCTACCCGTAATCAACTGTCAACATATGCTTAGATCCACCACGCCCCCTACCGAGCCTGACAGAATAAACTGGCCAAAGGAATGGATCCAGCAGAGGCAGCTCACCTGAGTAGGGCATTGGAGAACCAAGGAGCTCTCTTAGGTACTCACCATATATTGATCATACTCAATTACTCAGACCCGATGCTTTTTCCCGCCCAGGAGCCACGCCTTCCTGCTCCACCTACCTTTCATGGGAACCAGGCACGTGTCGTTCTTTTCTATCTCAATGCTTTCTTGTTCTAGGACTGCAGGACATGTTATTTCCCAAAGAGCATTCCAAGGTCGCCTAGATTATCACCCTCCTTACTGGAAAGGCAAAAGAGTGGGGGACAGCATTATGGGATGCCCAAGTTCCATGCTGTTTCACATATAAGACCTTTACTGATGAAATGAGTTTCAATCTGTCATTTATAGGGCATCAGATGGCAAGCCAAATACTCGCCAGGGTGTCCGTTTCGTCTCTGACTATGCCATACATTTCAGGACCCTGGCTTCCTCATGTGACTTGGATGAAAAGGCCCTTTTCGACTGCTTCCTCCATGGACTCTCAAACCCAATTAAAGATGAGCTGGCGGCTCGGGAGCTTCCCTTGGATCTGCAGGGGCTCATTGATCTAGCAACCAGCATTGATGTCCGGAGACTGACTCGGCGAAGAAAACAGCAGCCATGTCTCGCACCACACACATCGCTACCTGCCTTAGTCACACCCGGGACATCCCCTGAACCCATGCGTCAGCGCCGCAGAGACAACAGCCATGTTGTGCGATCCTGCCCACTAAAAGGGCAAACATATAAAGCAACCCGCTTCTCCTACTACGTAACTTAAAAAAAAACTTTATATTTATACACTCTGTTTAAACGTCACACTACCCGTAATAAAATAAAGAAGCTTACAATGTCAGCTTCACCTCGATACGCTTTGTTTGTTCACTAACTGTAACTTACAGATGTGGCCATTAAGACTGCGTGTGTTTTCCCGCGAGATGCCGCAATTTAGCATGCGGCGTGCCATGACTTGCCGTAAGCAACATTCGGGAATTTAAATAAATGTGTTGTGCTTCACTGAATATCCGCCAGATGGCGCATGGAGGGACTTTATCTAAAAGCCGGACAAAGTACAGCGAAGAATTGTGTATAATTAGTTAGCCTAAAACAATATTGTTTCTAATGCTGAAGCAAACATGAATTTTATTTTGTTTTACAACAGATCTTTCATGATGAATGTGTGTATATGTGTCTTCATATTATTTTCATAATGATGAAATGAGATGCCCAAATTCGTGCTTTAAAATTCCTAATAAGTTTCTTATATATTTTTTGTAATGTCTTAACAGGGACAAAACAGTGAAAGACATGGCAATGCCTCGGTTTAAATGGTGTTGAAATTAATTACATTTCCTGATAGTAGGCCATCTGATAGTGTTAACTATGCGAATGTCCTGATTTGTGAATATGCCAACATATCTTATTTGAAACGTAAGAATGTGTTGACATCAACAGAAGACATAAATGAACTATATATATATTATCATATTAAGTAAATATTATTCTATGAACACGAAGTTCTTCGGGCTTTTTATAATAATTATTATATTTGCTGTTTGTGTCCAGCATTTAATAATTATTTTATCCATTATTTAACCATGGCTGGAAATAATAGCTGGAACGTGATGTGATTGTGAATTTATGACTGAAATAAAGCAGTTTGTCTTTTGTAAAGTACTTTCACTTTACAAAAGGCAGCATTTTTATCAAAAGGTTGATAAACGCGTGTTGTACAGTATATACACCGCGACAGCGCGCTCAGTTACTCACTTCTCACCTTTCATGTAGGTCTGTCCGGTTTTAAACCCCTCAAAAATGCGTGTGTATACAGCTCAAAACCTACATCAGCTATTAAAGATAACATCTTCAGTATTTAGAAAAAATGCCCCAGCGATTTCGGAGCTTCAGGAAATCTCCCGGCGCTCTGCTCATAACACCGGGCCAACTCATATCGGAAAGAAATAATAAACGGTTTCTAAACGTGGGCTATTGTTTTTTTTTTCTCATAATATTTGTTAATTTAATTTAAATGAGGTTTGGACTCAGAACTTCGATTCGGCATCGTGATTCTCCTCTTTAATTTACTACAAAGTTTTAATCAGCCCTTAGCCGCATGCATAAAGTTTTTCAGAGCACACCGGCAGAAGTAGACTAATGATTATAAATGCATCGGGAAAACAGCAAGCAGACTGACTCTGACCATTTAAAAAAAACTTTGCATTCATTTCCTGACGCGCTCAAGTTCACCAAAAAAATTACAGAACAGCGCAGCTTATTTGCTTTCAAACATTTACAAAATCACAAAGTTTTTAAGTTATTGTGAGTGCACTTAAATAAAAGTCTTATAAAGGCATGTAGTCTTATATAGTTTTAATATATAGTTTTGCACATTAATCTGAGTCCTCATCTGTTACATTTTTGAGGACAATAGTTTTTTCAGCCTGTCATGGCGTGCGCCCAAATCAATATCGCTCCTCGCTCACTAGTTAGGCGGCCTCCCTTTCAGATATGCGAAGGAGCGGGGCTGCGGAATTAGGCACGGATGGTAATAGTTAAAATATTAACAAGGGGAATGTTTGATGTCATGTGGGCATTATAAGATTTGTACTGAAAACTTCTAACTAAAAAGTGGCAGCTGGCATGCCTAAAAATAGACGCAGGTTATTTTTTTTAATAGTCTAAATAAAAATCCTCCTCTTTAGTGCCTCCTATTCCTATTAATCCTAGGTTGTTGTTCTTTTAGTGTCACTGCGCTTTACAATGCCAGACAACATTCAAATGCAAATTATTTACTCTCCCCAAGTGTGAATCAGCTGTTCTCACCTATACATTCAGAGGAACTGTAATGCACCTCTCCACACTTTAATAACCTCTTGAATCTAAGGCTCTTCTGAAGACTTTCAGTAATTAAGGCCTCTTTTTAAATTTGTGTAAATTTAATCTTCTGGATTGTAAATTCTAAAGTTGACATTGTTACCGTTTTTATTCCTTGGAATGGAAGAAATTGAGAATTTTCTTATGATAGCATAAATTGCATTGTTTCTAATCACTCTATAAACAATAATATTACTTTATTTAAAGAAAAAACAGGTATGGGGCTATCTTGGTTTATTAATCCTCGTGCCTGGTTTAGGTTTAGTATTCAGTGCGCACCGTACATCTGTTATTTTACAACTATATCATAACACTCAGAAAGACTGTAGTGTTTCAGGACACAGATGGAATAGGACACTGTTTATATTTTAAAATGTAACCTACGTATCTACAGTATAAGCATATTTAACTACTTCAGCAGGGAATGAAAAAAATTTGGTTGGTCTGGCTTTTAGATAAAGTTTTTATTTGATATAATTTTCCTTACAGTCCTTCCGCATGGCAGTAGTGGCATGGCATCTTTGTAGTCTTTTTGCACACACACGCGGTTGCGTTACAATAATAATAACAATAATAACAATAATAAATTCAGAGAACTACTACTACTACTAATAATAATAATTTTGAATGGACTGCCCCTTACAGGTAATGAAGGGCATTTTCACAGCTTGCCGCGCGTAGCCACAGCAAGTCGCGGGATCCCTTTTCTGAAAACGTGCGTTTTAAAGGCCAGATCTGTACTAACAACATGGGAAATGGTCGTTCCAAACAGTCTATTTGATGTCTATTTAAAAAATTTGGATTTTTCATTTAACCTTTTGTGTCATTTAATCGACAGGAATAGGTTTTAGGAATTAGAGTTGTTGTCCAATATGTTTAAAACTGTATGGTTTCTACACAGGGACTTTCTTTGACTGTACTGTAATATTCCTTCACATTTCACACAACTATTTCAAACAACATTTGTTATTAATATAGACCCTAATTCTGCTTAAATTCTTAACATTTTTTTTTAGCAGGAACTGGACACTGACCTGCCATACAACTAATAGGAAGGATGTTTTGTGATCAGGATGTTAAAAGCAATTTTATCGCCTCCCCAAAAGAAAATCTAATCACACTTCGCCTACAATAAGTGCTCATAATTCGAAGAAACCTGTCAAATGCCACACTATTATATGCAGAAACTGCAACGGACAGGACACTGGGAACGTCACTGTAAAGAAACAATCTGCAGATACTGTAATAAATCAGGACATTGGGAATGGGAGTGTAGGAAAAAAAAGAAAAATGGTTATGTTTCTTCTGTTCCGCAGGCTCTCCAGATGCCCATCCCATTAGATAATATGTGCCCGGCCAGGCATATTCTTAATGTCATACAGTGGCTCTTTATGTTTATGATGTCACACATGATTTTGGAAAGATATCACATGCAAATCTCGTGCTATTGCGTACCGTCCTAACCGCTCAACGGACGACGCCATCTCCACTACACTCCATCTTGCCCTCACACACCTTGACAAGAAGGACACATATGTTCGAATGCTGTACATAGATTTCAGCTCAGCATTCAACACTATCATCCCCCAACAACTGATTGGGAAGCTGAACCTGTTGGGCCTGAACACCTCCCTCTGCAACTGGATCCTGGACTTTCTGACCGGTAGGCCTCAGTCAGTACGGATCGGGAACTGCACCTCCAGCACCACCACACTGAGCACTGGGGCCCCACAAGGCTGTGTGCTCAGTCCCCTGCTGTTCACACTGCTGACTCACGACTGTGTAGCAACACACAGTTTGAACCACATCATTAAGTTTGCTGATGACACAACCGTGGTGGGTCTCATTAGCAAGAACGACGAGTCAGCGTACAGAGAGGAAGTGCAGAGGCTAACGGACTGGTGTAAAGACAACAACCTGTCTCTAAATGTTGACAAGACAAAGGAGATGGTTGTTGACTTTAGGAGGACACGAGGCGACCATTCTCCTCTGAGCATCAACGGCTCCTCTGTGGGAATCGTCGAAAGCACCAAATTCCTGGGTGTCCACCTAGAGAAGGACCTCAGCTGGTCCCTCAACACCAGCTCCCTACACAAGAAAGCCCAACAGCGTCTCTTCTTTCTGAGAAGACTGAGAAAGGCCCAGCTTCCACCACCGATCCTGACCACCTTCTATAGAGGAACTATCGAGAGCATTCTGAGCAGCTGCATCACTGTCTGGTTTGGGAACTGTGCCATATCGGACCGCAAAACCCTACAGCGGATAGTGAGGACAGCGGAGAAGATCATCGGGGTCTCTCTCCCCTCTATTGAAGACATCTACACCACACGTTGCATCCACAAAGCCACCAGCATTGTGGCTGATCGGACACACCCCTCTCACACACACTTCACACTCCTGCCATCTGGAAAAAGGTACCGAAGCATTCGGGCACACACATCCAGACTGTGCAACAGATTTTTTCCACAAGCCATCCGTCTCCTCAACAAAAAGGGACTGGACTGATAAACACACACACACACACACACACAGACACACAGACACACTAACACAAACATTAGCACACAGCTTAACTCAACTACCTCAAAATATTGGGACTGGACTGACTAATCAACACAAGTGCAGACACACTGACCTACACCACCAAATTATCGTACACACCAACCTGTAACCTGCTTCACCTGTAACCTGTAAATGCTTCACTGTTTATCTTTTTGCACAATGATCATTACTGGACTAATTTTTGCACTAATTCCTCAATTCTTGCTGCTGTTTTTAAAGAATGTTTACGTTTACCCACTACCTCAACACCATATTTTATGTTCTGTTATGTCGTGGTTGCGCACTGTCACTTTGTTGTTGCTCTTGTTTGCACATTTGCACGTGCACTTTATGTTGTCTGTTGTCTGTAAAAATAGTTATACTTAGCTAGTTAGTTTTTTGTTAATTTATGTTGTAATTTATGTTAGGTCTCTCTGTCCTGTCTCTGCTAGCCAGTTAACTAGGCCTCTTAGTTAGCTAGTTTAGTGTCTCTGTTAATTTATGTTGTAAATGTATGTTGCATGTAGCACCTTGGTCCTGGAGGAACGTTGTTTCGTTTCACTGTGTACTAACTGTATATGGTTGTAATGACAATAAAGCCTACTTGAACTTGAACTTGCTTAATCTTTTACAGGCTAATTTGCTTCCATCACAAGTGAAGGTAAAAGGTCATTCATCTGGTGACTCTGAAGAGTGTTTTGTTCCCACAGGTTTGTAGGGATACAGTATTCTTTTTGACATCCCATGTCTCTGACCCAAGTTTGTCATCTGACATTAACAAGGCTGTCTTGCAAACCCATTCTTCACCTGAAGAGCTACATTTTTGGTCTTCCCATAAGTGTTCACCCGGCAGAGATATGCTAGATGAGACAGGCCGCATAGCTCTTCCAGCATCTTTCCTCCCGTTATTTGTGTGTTATTTTCATGGTATTTCACATGTCGCGAAACAGGAGTTAATCCGCATGATTGAGCACAGATTCTGCATTCACAATATCAAACAGGCTACAATTGTTCTATTAGATTCCTGTTAGATCTGTGCTAGCACAAAAATACACAAGGACAACATGTTAAACATGATGCCTTGCCGATGCCTATTGCACCATTTCAATGTTTACAAATTGACTTTACACACATGCCACCTGTCAGAAATCTGAAATACATGCTTGTAATTGTGGACAGATTTTCTAAAAAGGTAGAAGCATTTCCATGCTCAAAAGAAAATGCAACAATAGTAGTTAAAATTCTGGCTAAAGAAATAATTCCTAGATACAGTATTCCAACAGCTATTGACAGTAATAATGGCATGCCCTTCGTCTCCAAAGTGACACAAAAATTGTGTAAATTTTTAAGCACTGATTGGAAATATCACATCCCCTACCATCCTCAAAGTTCTGGTGTGGTAGAAAGGATGAACACAACAATTAAAGATCGGTTGACCAATGCCATGATGGATACGGGTAAGAACTGGTTTGACCTGTTACCGTCTGTGCTTTGTAAAAATAGAATGACATCCAATTCTATAACCAAACTCTCACCATTTGAGATTATGACTATTGACTGATGACTATTTCCCACCCCCTGGGTAAAAGGTAATCCCTATGGTTCCCTTACAGGTGATCTGGACGTGATTGTCTGCGATTATACACAAGCATTCATTGAAAAACTGAACAGTGTTCATGGTAATGTCTCTGCTTCTCTCCCTCTCCCTACAGACAAGCCTACTCATTATTTCACTCCAGGTGATACAGTGCTGGTGAAAAGTTTAAATCGCAGGAAGGTGGGAGACGCTGCCTACAGTACACCTACAACTGTAATTGCAGTGACTCACACAGCTGTTCTCACAGACTCACAGACACAGTGGATTCACGCCAGCCGTGTGAAGAAGGCACCGGCCGACGACTCTGACTGCTTGAGATAATCGACCACTACCTCATAAGATCTCCTAGCCTGCACCGAGGGGCCAGTGGAGCAACACATCTCCTGAAGACACCTCAAAAGGGGACTCTTGTAGCTTCTCACCTTTTTCACATACACATATAGGTTTAACTTTGTATTAGCTTGCTTTTTTTCCCTACATTTTATTTTCGTGCCAACGCCTGATTACTTATGTACTGTTAATTTAATTTCTAATTGCGATTCTAGAACTGATTTAATCCTGACAATCTTCTCTCTTTATCATCCTTTAGTATCATCTTTGCTGACTTATATGACTTATCTTTGACTACTAAGTATAAATCTCTGCTTCTTCATGTTAATATCTCTTGCTATGTTAACAATTTGACATTCACAAATTCTTTTAGAATTTTAGGGGCAACTGTTAGAATTATTTTATGTAAAAATAAGATAATTTCTACTTTCATTCTTTCTGTATGTCTCTCTCTCTCTTTCTATCTTCCTCTGTCTCCTTCCACTTCTCTCACCCTAACTCGAGCCAACATCTTGTGATTTGTCTCTGGAAGGACACCTCTCTTCCTCTTTTTTGATTCTTTAGCATCTCACCAGGACATTTACAGTGTTTTTTTGTTCTTTCTGACAGACAATGTGTGCAAATGTTTGACTGGACTGGACTGATAAACACACACGCAAACACACTGACCTACACTACCAAACTATTGTACACATCAACCTGAAAATGCTCTTTTTTTGCACAATATTCATAACTGGACTTTTTTTTGCATTAACGTCTTAAATTCTTCTTATTTCTAAAACATTCACTGGTTCTGCACTACCTCAACTCATCACCTCAATACCACAAAGTATTATGTTATGTTGTGTTTGTCACACTGTCACTTTATTGCTCGTTTGCACATTTGCACGTGCACTTTATGTTGTCTGTTGTCTCTGGGTTATATAGTTAGTTTTTTGTTAATTTATGTTGGTAAAATGTATGTTGTCAGGTCAATCTGTCCTGTCTCCGCTAGCCAGCTAACTAGGCCTCTTAGTTAGCTAGTTTTAGCTCTTCTGTTAATTTATGTTGTAAATTTATGTTGCATGTAGCACCTTGGTCCTGGAGGAACGTTGTTTCGTTTCACTGTGACAATAAAGCCTACTTAAACTTGAACTTGAGTCTCTCCTGGCACTAGAAAAGCTTACAGAAGCACAACGGACTGACCGAGCAACTCGCTTCTTCTATCTTCTTACCTATCTGTAAGTGTGCAAATGTGCATGTATGTGCAAATGTGCAATGTCCATGAGTGTCCGGTCTACAGCGTATTGGGGTATTTGCGTCTGTGCATGAATAAACAGATAAATAATGTCCATAAGTGTCCATTTCTGTGCGGGGTGCGAAAACGCAGAGATCAGTTTTGTGTATTGTATCGCCTGTGGGAAGAAGTTCTTCCTAAGTCTCTCTGTAATTGCCTTCAGGGAGCGGAAACGCTTTCCTGACCGCAACAGAGAGAACCGTCCATTGCTGGGGTGGCTAAGGTCTGTTAAGATCTTCCTGGCCTTGGTCCAGCACCGTTTGCTGTAGATTGAGTGCAGGTCAGGGATGATGCGCTCAGCTGATCGCACCACCCTCTGTAAGGTTCGTCTGTCCTGCATGGTGCTGTTCCTGATCCAGGTTGTGATGTTTCCCATCAGGATGCTCTCTATGGTGCAGGAGTAAAAGTTCCTGAGCACCTTGGAGGGCATTCTAAAGGCTCTGGGCCCTTTTCATCACAGTGTTGATGTGATGTGTGATGTAAACACCGTTTCACTGTCATATGTCTCAACTTAGATTTGTTTGGAAATGAAAGTGTGGCCATTTGTGACCGAGGTATCTGAAGTTTGCTCTCTCCACTGGGCTCTTGTTGATGACGGGATCTGGTAGGCCGGTCTTGCTTAGTGCTGAAGTCCACTATTAACTCCCTTGTCTTACTGACATTTAAAAGGAGGTTGTTCCTCTGGCACCAGTTCTCCAGATTCCCAATCTCCATCAGGTAGGCTGACTCATTGCTTTCAGAGATCAGGCCCACCACAACGGTGTCATCAGCAAACTTAATGATAGTGGTGGAGCTGGTAGTGGCCACACAGTCAGTTATAATGTCAATACAAAGTATATCATGGTGTAAAAAGCACAGTTGTCAAAAGATAAAGGGGAAACTGCATAAGGAATTGAAATCTGTGAGTCAGGCTCCTGTCATATGTCTCAACTCAGATTTGTTTGGAAATGAAAGTGTGGCCATTTGTGACCTCAGCAGAATTCGGTGTACAGTATGTGTGTGTGTGCTGTTTGTGAGTGTGTGTGTTATATTGCTCACAAGCATCCATGACCACATAATGGGTCAAATGGGTTTATGTTGGCTACACAGAAATCTTAAAATTTATACAAACCGTTGGAAACAATATCTCAATGTTGGACCACCTACTCATCTTCAGTAACCATTACAGGGTTACAGTGGGTTCTGTGGCAATTTCTGGGAACATTAGGCAAGAGGTGAGGATAAACCTTGGATAGGACACTGGTCCATGACAGGCCACCATGCACATACTTTTTTACACACTTGTTAACATATACATCCGCTTTAAAATAGCCTGGAGCAGAATTCTGAGGATGCAGCAGACTGTTCAGTTTAACTGAACTGGATAGTTGAAAATTGGGAAAACTTCTCCTGGATGTTTCCAACATTTGGCTCAATGTTTTATAATAAGTCCATAACTGTATTAAAGTATCTATTTTAGTAACAGTGATGTAGGTCATTATTATTTAGTATAAACATAATGTCATAACTAAAATTTCATTAAGTATGATGTGTTCAGACAAGCATGAAAATAGTATGCCTGTAACTCAGGGTCAGTGAATAAAGAAATAGAATTCATAAAGTTTTTGCATGATTAATTGATGTCAATTATAAAAAAATCCCTTCAGAAGAAATTTGGATACGACTTAACGAACATCTGCTGGTGGTGTGTGGATTACTGCAGCAAGTGGGTCGAGATGTCTTCTTTAAGAACAGCAAAAGCTCCCAACATAGCCAACATCTTAAGTAGAGAGATTTTCACCCGGTGGAGCACCCCAGCTTACCTGGTTTCTGATATGGGTAAGCAGTTTACTTCTCAACTCCTCAACACCATCTGCCGGCACTGGGGCGTCACCCAGAAGCTCACCACGGCATACCATCCCCAAACTATCACCGAACGGACTAACCGGACACTAAAGGTCATGTTTGCAGCATTCGTCAAAGAAAACCATAAGTTTGCAGCATTTGTCAAAAAAACCATAAGTTCGTTAAGAATCCCTTCAGAAAAACTTAAGAAATTGTAACAGGCAGCTGCCTAGCCACACACATTGTTTGTAACAAACTCGCTACTATTTATATTAAAACATTAGCTAGCCATTAACAGAATCAGGGGGTAGGATAAGGACCACCAGAGACAACAATATATAATCAAAGTGTATTTACATTTAATATTGTGCTGTACAAAATGCCACTCACTCACCGGCCATTCACACAACATTCACTCTGTCCATTACGTTCTGCGCAAGATTTCAGATTCTCTTTCTCCCTCAACACAAGACCATTTATACAAAAGTTAAAACCATAGAATGTCCCATTTCGTGCCCAATGTCCTCCACGTCCCTTTAACACTAGAAGCGCCGAGCAGCGGTCATTTGACCGCAAGGGGGTAAAAAAACAATAATACTTCACACTCGATCAATTTTCCTTTCATGACTTTTCCTAGTTCTGTGAGCTTAATCACCCTGTATGCTTAAATTTTTAAAATCGCACCAGTAAAAGCCAGTATAAAGCTATTTTGCTCTTATTTACGTGAAATCGCTGACAGCTGCGCGGCGGCATGACGTTTTCTGTCTTTTCCACCCTGCGATTCTCATTTCTCTCAGCAGATGGCGCAAGGAATCGCGCATACTATTTATGCGTCATTCAGTGCGTATATGTAATTATCTCAGGTTTCATTCCATATATGCAGTTTATATATATATATATATATATATATATATATATATATATGCTTCCGTAAAATATCGACAATTCGCCATTCGTTCTGGCGTTGATAATCAGCGATATTTTATAAGGACATTTAGGGAATTTCGCTTTACTTAATTTTACAAGGTTTTGAGAAAATTAATTAGTTTGTTCGTTCTGTTAGAAGCTTCCGTGAAATTATCTCTAAAACAATATTGTTTTACATATTACATATGTAATGACCCCTCCCGAGGATATAAAGCCTCATTATTGAATGTAAATAAATCAGATCTACCACAGCAGATAATAAACTATGCTATGTCATAACCGAAGCAAACACCACGATTATGCCTCGTTTCGTTCAGTGTTGCTAGGCAACGGACCACGCGCCTAATCGGCGGAACGTGGTTCACTTTGCCGCGGTGTATTATAAACCGGAATGTTTCACTGCTTATGCATAAAAGCGAGGGAAATATGGAAGTGATGTGTGGCCACTGAATGAGAACTAAATCAAAGATTTCGGTAACTACACTGAGTGTAACATCTGCATAGTGACACTAAACAGCTGAACAACTTCACTTTCCCGTTTACCTCTGAGAAAAAAAGCTGTATGTTGTGTGTTTATATGTAGAATGTTTATAAAAGTACAAGAAGTAGGCGCGCGCGCGCACAGACACACACACACACACACACCTCCCCTGAGCCCTCGGTCAACATCTAATGACCGTCGATATGCAAATGAGTCAAGACGTAGCCTAACGTGGTGTCGTGTCGGATTTCAGCGGTCAAAGAAAGTGGAAAGACTTTGAAACAGTTTCAGCGTTTTTTTCAGTTACAACAAGCACAGCGATGAGTCCACGTTGTTTCACTGGTTATGACATAGTGACACTAAACAGCTGAACAACTTCACTTTTCTGTTTACCTCTGAGAAAAAAAGCTGTATTTAGTTTGTTTATATTCAGAGTAACACCTTCCAACCACCTCTCATAGTCTATTGTTAGTTTTAATGATTTGGCTGAAACTAATTATCACTAAATAAGTACCCCAACACCATTGATCATGAGTTTCAGCTGAAACTAATTCTATACATGCAACAGAAAATGTAGATGCAGATTCCAAATGTATAAAGATACATGCTATATATATATATATATATATATATATATATATATATCTTTCCATATATATATATATATATATATATATACTTTTCAAATAAAATCGCTATTACTTGACCCTGAAGTTTAGTTTAGCACACAAAAACTGAAAAGTCATTTCTGGTAACTCAACTGCATATGTAGTTTATTCACAGCAATTCATTAATAAAATGAATATACATTGTACAGTACAAGGTAAACACGAGAAAGATTACAAAATAAAAAAACAAACAGTGTCTTCTTTATAAACAGCTTATACTGTGCGTCGAGATGCTGAAATCCCTTGCATGTTGCCCCTCAATTTTGTGCTTCCATTTCAAGTGGAGAGATATTTGACCGACAGCTTAGAACAAAAGAACTGTAGGTGTGATCACAACCCCCTCCGAACGACCGGGCCATCAATCACTGACCATCTCAGAAGTTCCCTCCAATGTATGCTGATGTTTTGCAAGTATTTTTGCAAAACTATGGCACTCTTTTGAGAGGTGGTTGGAATGTGTTATTTATTTATTTATTCTATACAAGGGCACTAACTACACAGATCAAACTGTTACCTTATTTTAGTCTTATACTCATCGCTGTGCTTGTTGTAACAGAAAAACGCCGCAGCTGCTTCAGGGGAGGTGTGTGTGTGTGTGTGAGCGCGCGCGCTGCAGCCTGTGAATGAATACGCACAGCAGAGGGACAGAGACATGAGAGACATCTAATACCGTATTGTGTAGTGTCCCTTTTTCAGCGGATTTCTCTGCTACCGCAGATCAGTTTATCAACTTGTAATATATTAATTTTAAGAATATATTAACATGTGCAGACATTAAGTTGATGGGGCGCTGCCCCTCTTGCCCCTGAATAGAGCCAGCCTCGATTACACACACATACACACACACATATATATATATATATAGCATGCATCGAATACACACGCACACACACATATATATATATATATATATATATATATATATATAGCATGTATCTTTATACATTTGGAATCTGCATCTACATTTTCTGTTGCATGTATAGAATTAGTTTCAGCTGAAACTCATGATCAATGGTGTTGGGGTACTTATTTAGTGATAATTAGTTTCAGCCAAATCATTAAAACTAACAATAGACTATGAGAGGTGGTTGGAAGGTGTTACTCTGAATATAAACAAACTAAATACAGCTTTTTTTCTCAGAGGTAAACAGAAAAGTGAAGTTGTTCAGCTGTTTAGTGTCACTATGTCATAACCAGTGAAACAACGTGGACTCATCGCTGTGCTTGTTGTAACTGAAAAAAACGCTGAAACTGTTTCAAAGTCTTTCCTCTCCGACACCACGTTAGGCTACGTCTTGACTCATTTGCATATCGACGGTCATTAGATGTTGACCGAGGGCTCAGGGGAGGTGTGTGTGTGTGTGTGTGTGTGTACGCGCGCGCCTACTTCGTGTACTTTTATAAACATATAAACAAACAAAATACAGCTTTTTTTCTCAGAGGTAAACGGAAAAGTGAAGTTGTTCAGCTGTTTAGTGTCACTATGCAGATGTTACACTCAGTGTAGTTACCGAAATCTTTGATTTAGTTCCCATTCAGTGGCCACACATCACTTCCACATTTCCCTCGCTTTTATTACATGAACATAAGCAGTGAAACATCCCGCAGGTTTATAATACACCGCGGCCAAGTGAACCGATTAGGCGCGTGGTCCGTTGCCTAGCAACACTGAACGAAACGAGACATATTCGTTGTGTTTGCTTCGGTTATGACATAGCATAGTTTATTATCTGCTGTAGTAGATTTGATTTATTCAAATTTAATATTGTTTTAGCGATAATTTCACGGAAGCGAGTTCAGAACTAAATCGCTGCTCCGAGACGTTCAGAAGCTTCGAATAGAATGAACAAACTAATAACATTTTCTCCATACGATATAAAATTAAGTAGAGCTTTCCTTTTTGTTATAGTACGAAGCCCCTAGATGGACAAAGGAGGAGAAAAAACGGCAGAAAAATGTCAAAAACTTTGGGTTATAATTCCAAACATGACTCGTTTTTTCCCTCTGACTTGTTTTTTCTCTCTTCTTAGAGACTCTGTAGTAGGTTTTCTCAGTTGAATATGAAAAAAAGATACCGCTTATTATCAACACGGGAATGAATGGCGCATTGTCCAAGTGCAAGTTGATCTTGGAGCTAAACTATTTGCTTTGGGTGAAAGCGCCATCTAGCGATCATTGTGTGTCAGCAGCAGCTTCCCATTCAAAACAATAGGCGGTCAAATGACCGCTGAACCGCGTTTTTAGTAGGTGACACTGGCCCGGCGCTTCTAGTGTTAAGGGCGGCACGGGAGCAGCTGAAGACTCGGCCCTGTGTGCACATAGCAACTGGCGTGTTTAATCCCGGGGAAAAGCCCACACACCAGCTCCCGGGAAACACACAAACAACACAAAAAACCCTCCTGCATAACCACAGCAGGAGGGATGCCGTGAGTACACATTAAACAAATACCAATGCGATATAAATGCCTCGGCGAGCCTCACATAAATACACATTAAACCATTGTACAGTGGTTACCTAATCGGAATGTAGGTTCTACCGCCGTGGCGCTCGGCAGTACCGTTTGGCTTTGTGCGTTTGCTGGCTTTTACCTCTGAGTGGCGCTACAGTATATAACTACAGACTGACGCCTCATGCCTTAGTTCATTCACTGCTGGATTAATGAAACACGAAGTATTAGAACTGCACGTAGTAGCGGATAAAATCAAGTAAAACATTGTAGTTAAACAAATTCATAATCACAGAACTAAAATCACAGTACAAATGTAAAATTCAAATTAAATTAAATCTTATTAGGATTAAATTTAAACAAAATAAATGTTAACACAGTGAGCCTTTAGATTTTATTACGTGTAATTAGAAAAGACGTGTGTAGGGTTTTTGGTTGTCTTAAATCTTGTGTTCTTTAAATTTATAGTAGATTTATTAACTAAAATAAATGACCATAAAATTATAACATTGTCAAGACGTTCTACTGCGTCAGCAGATGTCGGTCTTTCAACCCCGCTTGTGTTTTTGCGTTATTATAAAAATGAAATGCAGTAGGCTGTTATGATCTGTAACGGGTTCGATCCATGTTACCCAAACGACTCAGTTCAGATGTAGCCTAAGTAAATGGATAGAAAGTAAATTCAATTCAATTTTCAATTTTATTTGTATAGCGCTTTTAGCAATTTTCATTGCCGCAAAGCAGCTTTACATAGTCAAAAGAATTATTTAAGTTTGTATGAAATGTGAATTTGTATGAATCAAAATGGTCAGTTTGTCCCTGGTGAGCAAGCCGAGGGCGACAGTGGTAAGGAAAAACTCCCTGAGATGGTAATAGGAAGAAACCTTGAGAGGAACCAGACTCAACAGGGAACCCATCCTCATTTGGGTGAAACAGAAAGCAGTAAATGATCTGCATTTATACAGTGTGTAGGGTGGGAGGCAGTTCAGCTATAATAGCTGATGTTAATTGATGTTAATATGGAGTCCAGGTAGTTATTGAAGACCCAGGTAGACTTGTAAGAAGTTCCAGTCATGAACTATCGAACTGTCAAGTCCCCAGAGAAACAGTTGCCAACACCAGTCAAGGCCAGAACCATTTTCTAGGTAGAGAGAATCATTCCCAGACACCAGACGCATCCCAGAGAGACACACGGGGCATCCATGTGACGAGATCTTCAGCCAGAAGCGGGGCACCAGGATGGGTCAGACAGGTCCGGAGGGCAGAGGGAGTCTGGATCACTGGCAGCTCAGGAACGACATGTGTAGCTCGACAGAGAGAGAGAGAAAGAGTGAAAGGGAGGGGACAGGAGGAGAGAGGAAAAAGAAAGAGGGGGGGAAAGAGAAGAAGAGGAGAGATGGCAGTTAGGTATGGTCACAGTCACACAATGTATAATGTGTATGTATATTAACTGTAGAGTGCAAGCAGAGACTCCGGCAGGACTAACTATGACAGCATAACTAAAAGGGAGAGCCAGAAGGAAACACAAACATGAGGGCTTCCTGACATGTAAAGCAAACAATCACCTCACCGTCAGCAAACCTGAGTGATCAATGAGAGTGAGGAGGACAGCATCCAAACATACCAGTTCACCATAATACTCTACGTCCATGAGTCCCCCAGATCTGCTCCTTTACCTATGGGAAATCTATTTATAAAAATGCTTGGCTAAATAAATAGGTTTTTAGCCTGGACTTAAACACTGAGACTGTGTCTGAGTCCCGAACACTAAATGGCTGTGCTGTTTGGGGGAAGGACGTGCTAATGATTTGGTCGGCTCTGTGTGTGTGTGAGAGAGAGAGGGGCATCGCGGTCATTTTCAGTAAAACAAGGGCTCAGCTGAAAAATGTTAGGCACATCAGTCACTTAATCCCCAATAAAAGGTATTTGAGTGTTATGATAGTTGTAATATAACAGATGCGCACTGAATACTAAACATAAACCAGGCACGGAGATTAATAAACCAAGATAGCCCTGCTAAGTCACTGACATCATCTACTGCCAGAGGCCAACAGGCATCGGGATCTGAAAGAGGTTTCTAACAGACTGGCCCCTGTGCTGGGACTATAAATTTTTTTCCCAAACTGGATCTTCTCTAAACCTTCCCTTCTCATGTTGACCACGTTCTGGTCCTGTTTGTTTTTTGTTTGTTCACTAACTGTCCTAGTGACTATCAATTGATGCCCCATGTGATCAAGGTAAGAGTTCTTTTTAATTTTCTGTGATGGTTGAAAAGAAGAAAATGACTTTGACTGCTTTGGTTACTAACACTTAAATGCACGTGTTTACACTGTGCCAGGTTGCTCTCCCTGCTTAAGACTAATTGTGATGTTTAAATATTAATTCATAAAATGGTGACAGTTCTTGGATATTAGTCCAACATAAAAAAGAAACAGTGGAGTATTGATAAAACATTTGAATTGTGTTTTGTTTCACTGTGTCTGGTCGAGATAAGCAGGCAAAGTGACTTGCTATTTCTGTCTTTACTAACACCAGTTTTTGTATAGTGCTAAAATATAAATGACTGACAGAATTTTTGTTGTTGCAGTACCATCTGACACTCTCTTCTCATCGTCCGTTCCACTTCCACTGGAGGGTTCAGGAGCAGATGGTAATTGTGTCACATTTCTTCTGAATACCAGTTTATCCATTTAAACATTTATGTCATATCTACTTATGTGATGTAGTGATGTGCTTATTATTAAGTGTGCCCGCATGAACTTATTACTCTTCTCCCCTAGAAATCATTTTATGCAATCGGTTTATTATATCCCTAAAACTTTGCAGCGTTTCTCGTCCCGCAGTTTTAAGAAAACACTGACGTACGTTACACCGTTCCGTGCGGCTGGCTCGGGCAATTCCCCAAAAAATGCCCCAAAAAGTCCCATAGACCTAACATTTGGGACCGGCCTCTGTGACATCACGGCTGCCACTATGATGCAACATATGTGCCTGTCGCACACTTAAAATTTCTCCAGAAAGTTTTGCTCTCTAGTTTATATAAATCTTTTTGTTACAAGTAATCAACTAGTCATGTACGTTTTTGTCATGCTTTCTTCTGTGCAACACAAGCTCTGTCATCTGTAAAAAGTCCTGTGCCCCTGCCTCGGGAGCTGACGTTTCTTATACCAGAACCAGCAAGTCCTCTGCCTACAGTCTCAACCGTCACAGTAACAGGTGTGAATAGGTTTAACTGTAGTTCTCAAAAATATCTACATAGTAAATGAGAAACAACATAATTTTAACTTCCATTAAAGACAGTATCTGATTAATGGTAAGCAGTTTTAGGAATTCACTATAACTCTTTGAATTTTAGTGACTGAGTTGTAGATGCTGTGTGTCATAATGTAGTCTGTCTTTAATTTTTTTTTGTGTGCAATAATTAACTGTTTACCATTCTCTGTGTTGTCAGAGCCACGTTTAAATTCTCCTGAGAGGTCTGCAGTGACCTGTCAACCTCCACTGCATTCATCTACTGCAGGTACTGTTCAAAGTATTTTTTTTTTTTTTTTTTTTTTTTAACATGGTGGTGCATAATCTAAAGATATATAGTCAACACACACTCACACTCATAATCTTACACTAAGCTATTTCTTTATTCTTGTTTTTACTAGTCCAGCCATCACCAACTATCCCCAGCTGTCCCCCTCCACAACTTCCAGGATATGACCACGATGTAAGAGTGGAACTGTTCACAGCAGCAGAGGATCTGGATGAAGACAGAGATGGAATCTATGGGTCTCTGGCCAGGTTCCATTCCTGTGAGCAACCCGATGAAGATGGTGTCCTTGTGGCGCTTGCCTCCCCAGCCGGAGCTGTCTGAATAGACAGCATCCATGAGCTTCCCTCCCCCAAGTACTTTCAGCTCCACCCCTTTTTTATATGGAAGCCAGAAAATGATAATCTAATGGGGAGGCTGAGGAACAACTACCCCTTGCCATGCATTGAAGGTTGTGTTCAGCCTCAGGTTGCCTCTGCAGGTGTTGGGAGACCTCGTGTTATCGTTGGCATCACTGGACAGTACTACCTGTTGTCATCCAGGCTGTGCTGCAAGGTTTGCAAGAAAAGGTGGTACGCTGACAACCCAGTGTGGCTGGAAAAACTTCCCCAGCGATTTACAAATGTGTTGCCTGCAAAACTGACCTACAAGAAGGCCATATGTAAGTCAGTCATGGATGAACTGAGACGCACGGGAAAATCACCGACGGACATGACAAACCAAATTATGGAGATGATGCAACTGAAATATGAACGCGCCAACCTGGCCTACCTTCTCAGCTGCCAAAATGTCATCGATGGGGAAGCAGGAAAGTACGGGCAAAAGACAATTACGAAATTCATTAGACAGGAAACTAGGCCATCTCCTTTCGGGCAGTACAATGATTCAGATGGATGGAACGGCATCTCTGTATCTGCACACTACCTGACTGACTGTCTACTGCATGAGTATGAGCACCAAGAGGGTGCCATCAAAAGACTGCTCCAGGGCACCTTTGGACAGGCTTTCCGTTCAGACCATACCCGTAGGGTCGCAAGAAAGGTCACCTTTTCATCTGGAACCATGTCGTCATATGCAGTCATGAATGAAAACTGGATGATAATTTCATGGGTAATGGTGCAATCTGAGACAGAGAAGTCGCTGAGGCCCATGTATGAGGGACTTGCAGCCCGTTATAGCACTGCAGACATAGAGAAGGCCCGATACCAGTGGGTTGACAGGTAAGAAATTACCAGTTTTATGCCAATATTTACACAATAACATTTATTTTCACATTTTAGATTTGTAATTTGAGGAAAGGAATACACTTGCAATTGCATCATTACATATTACATTTACATCATTACATATCATTACTGAATACACTGCAATGAACGCAGTGAGAGATATAAAAGTTTTAACATTTAAGGGTGTATTTTTTTCTTTTTTCTCTTTCAGAGATTGTTGTGCAGCATTTAAGGTGGCGGAATCTCTTCCAGGAGAGCATCTGAACTGGGACGCTTGGCAAACATCTGAGGCTATTGTTGCTGAGGCCACTACTGGTAGCCTGCTAAACTCATGTGCATCACGGTCTCACTACAACACCGATATAACCATCAAACTGGACTTATTTCATTGTATGCGGCGGTTCCTCCGTGAGTGTGTCTCTGAGCATCATCCTCTGTACAGTTCCTTTGCCCAGTTCCTGTCTGCTGCCTTTTCCGTGGTGGATCAGGAAGACCTACAGAGGCTTAAAGATGCTTATATATTTTGTGGAATTCACCCTGCCAACCCCACGAAACAGCACATTCGTGTACACTGCAGAACAAAGATTCCACAGCCTAAGGAGCTCATCCAGAGAGTTGAGGGAGTTTTCCTGCACTTCTTCCTTGCTCAAGATCCAAACGGTCTTCCTCTCTTTAAGCCCTCTATGCTGAAGGCATGGCGGATTCAACGGGTACACATGCTGCGAGGTTGCCTCAGTGATCCTGAGGTAGAAGGTGCCATCTTGTACAGGCATGGAGGGATGGTGCAGCTAAATCATGTGCAGGGTGAAGGAGCTAAAGTTCCTATCTGGATCCCCATTAGAGGCACATCTCAACAGGAGGGTTACCACTTCCATCAAGCTCAGTGGGTCACTGGAACACGTGTTTCCATAGAGCTGTTTCAAGCTCAGGGGATGACTGGGGTGGCACGGTGGAATTATCAACGCCTGGTGGACCTGAAGCAGCCAGATGTTTCCCTTCCAGCTGTTTTCAATCCAGTTTTAATTGAAAAACTTAATGCAGTTTCTAAACGAGTCGTCGGAGATGAGAAGTATCCTGCTCTTCATCTTTCACCCACAGACACTGGAGAGAAGTTTGGCCTGGAATATATTGAGCCTGGTTGCCGTCCAGTTCCTCTTGACTGGGATAAGCATAGGACTAGTACAGGCTCTACTCATGCCCTCCATACACCTCCTCTATCCAGCCCACCCATGGCCCTGTCAAGGACTCCTCAGGCATCCTCCATGACTCCAACCAGAGTGCTGCGGTTTCCAGCATGCCCGTCTGGTGATGCTAGTACAGGCTCTACCCATGCCCTCCATACACCTCCTCTATCCAGCCCACCCATGGCCCCGTCAAGGACTCCTCAGGCATCCTCCATGACTCCAACCAGAGTGCTGCGGTTTCCAGCATGCCCGTCTGGTGATGCTGCTTTTGAACCGGACGCATCGGTACCTAAGCCCAGGCTTAAGACAGGTAAACATCTGAAAAACAAGTAGCTGACAAAAATTAGTCATCACCAGCAGTAATTAAATTATATTTATCTTGATTCTATGTGTCTTACATATCTTTGTAGTCTTCTTGTCACAATGTTTGACCTGTCACTTACTAGAATTTTAGATAAGCAGATAACAGTAATAACCTCACCCCAGCCGTTTAGGTTCATTGTTAATCTGGGTTTTTACCTAGATGAGTATGTGAGTTCTGTTCTGTTTTTTTTTTTTTTTTTTTTTTTGCTATCAGGGCCAGAATGATTTACTGCACTCTTATTTCTTTCTTATTTCTTATGCTTTACAGAAAGCCCATACCCCCCACCTCTGCCTCTGCTGGCCTCACCAATCGCCGCTCGCACTGGACCTGTGAAGACTGGAGGCAGGATCTTTGTCTTGGACCACAAGCGTTGGCCAGCCCCTATGAAGAAAGTCATTGACGATCTCCTTAATAAACACAGAGGACACAAGGACATGCTCAAGCTTGTGGACCAAGATTATGCTGCTCTAGTTCACAACTCTTGTAAAGACCCAAACAACATGCTCCACCCAACAACCAAAGTCCACATTTCACAGTACATAAAGCATCTCAGCAAGCTGATAAACACCGCATGGAGAATGAGATGACCTGGAGAGAGTTTGAAGATTCTGCATTTTATGAGATAGAAAGACAAAGATGGGAGTCAGAAAAGAGAAAATAAGATATTGTTCTAGTTCTTTCTTATAAGTGTTTTATAGTATTAAGTCTCATATAAGTATTTTGACTAATCCAACCCTTTGTCAAAATGTTTCTTTCTGCTCATCTAAATCTTCTTCTTCTTCTTCTTATTATTATTATTATTTCTTTTTTTAAGTATCCATATGAATATTTATCTGTTTTATCTTTCTGGTAAAATCTGTAAGACATTTTGGTGGCCCCATTTTTTTTTCTCTAAAAATTAATTTCTATATAAAAGTAGAAAGCAAAACTTTTGAAAATTTGTGTTTTAAAATTGTATATATAATTAGCATTCAATTTTATGACAGTTGTCATGTTACTGTTCCCAAGAATGTTTCAAGAAGAAAAAAATTTCAGCATGCCTCATTAACATAAGTAAATAATGTATAGTGAGAAGTAAAAGACAAATTATCCAATGTGGAGTTTGTAACAAGTAATTCCTAATATATATATATATATATATATATATATATTATAAATAAGATATTTATTATTATTATTATTATTATTATTTGAATAATAAAACTTTTCTAAATAATAATAATAATCTGTCAGATTATTAAAAGTTCACCCAGAGCGGGATTCGAACCTGGGTCTAGACGATTTTATACTATCATTTAAGGAACACCTGGGTGTGGTTCAGCACCTTGGAAAGCAGCAAGAATGCTTCAATTTCATTGGCTGTCACTGAGTGCCAGCTATTCACGACTTGCCTCCGCGTGCCACTCGAAGGTACAGGCTCTATATCCTAACTTAAATCTCGCATTCGCGTTCACACACACCGGACTGCATTACCCACAATGCATCTCCCGCACTGGACTGCACTTCCGTAAAAAGCGCTACACTGTTTTATCTAAAAAAAAAAGCAATAAACATCGCTAATGACACTCGTGTGAGTGCTGACTAACAGAATCACTGCTGTAAAGTAAAACAAACAAACAAATGACCCAGCACCTTACCTCTAAAAAGATTTGCAACAGAGTTTCTTCAGAGAACAGAGTGTGTGTCTCTTGTGTGTCCCTTCATTTCTGTGTGCGCGTGTTTTTGTGAATGGGGGTTTCAAACACACACACACACACAC
Organism: Clarias gariepinus; assembly: GCF_024256425.1. Lineage (NCBI taxonomy): Eukaryota > Metazoa > Chordata > Actinopteri > Siluriformes > Clariidae > Clarias > Clarias gariepinus. Next base: position 1,724,144 of record NC_071103.1, on the reverse strand, counting down.
ACACACACACACCGCGATGAGGAAGAAAATAGATTTTTAACCTCTGTATTGATAATTTATTTTGCCTTACTCATGCGCACACACGCCTGTTATAAGAAACAGTATATGCGCTATACACACGTGCTTCCGCTCGTCTTGCGGAACACTCGTAAACCGTGTTACTCGTAATCCGAGGTTCCACTGTATATGTATTTATGTGTAGCCTGCCGAGGCATTTATATCAAGGTAAAAGTACTTACCGTGTATTGATGGCATCCCTCCTGCGGTGGCTATGCAGGAGGGGTTTTTTGTTGTTGTTCTGTCTGTGTTTGGTGAGTGTTTTTCCGTGAGTTGGTGCGACAGCTGTTCCTTCGGGATGGACTACACCAGGGGCAGTGTGCACGCAGGACTAAATCCTCGGCCGCTATTAAAGGGACGTCGCTCACGGAGGACATCGGGCGTGGAGCAGTACTTTCTCTGGTTCTATCATTTTACATTTATGGACTTTTGATTAAGAGACTCTGAAATATTGCGCAGAACGTAATGGACAGAGTGAATGTTGTGTGAATGGCCGGTGAGTGAGTGACATTTTGTACAGCACAACATTAAATGTAAATACACTTTGATTATATATTCTTGTCTCTGGTGGTCCTTATCCTACCCCCTAATTCTGTTAATGGCTAGCTATTATTTTAATGTAATAATAAGAGCGAGTTTGTTACAAAATGGTGAAGAGAGGTTTAATAGAAAATATTTATAAATAAATAAATAAACAATACTCGGTCAATATTTTAATTCGCATCCAATAATCAAGAGAAAGCTTGAGAAACACCAAACCTAAAAGACTACTTTGTTGCATAAGAACAGTCACAATAACTTTGGGAACCAACCTCTACTGGTCATTTTACTGTCAGTAGGAAGTTATACTGTATATGTATTGGCAAAAAAAAAAAAAAAACTCTTACTCACTCACTGCACAAAGAAGACTTTAAACAAGACATATAAGTAGGTTTTATAAGTCATTTGTAAAAGAGAAGTAATTGGGAAAAAGACAATTGCACAATACTGTACATACCAACGCATGTGACAGATTCAATTCTGCTTTCAGTTGTTTCGTTCATGTTTTTTTTAATAATATGTGAAAACTTCTCCAGCTGGAGGACACTAACCATGAGCCATTTACATAGATACACATGCACAGGGTATCAGGCCCGTTTGACTTTTGGATGTTTGTATGTATGTTTGCTGTCTAAGTGACACAAAATTCTTAGTTTAGTTCTACTTCTTTTAATTATTTTTAATAACTTTTTTTTTAGAATGATTATGTGAAATCTAGGCTTCATTTATTAGTTATAGTATACCTAATTTATTAGTTAGTAATGCTTAACTGCATTTGCTAACATGCAGGATACTATAAATCACAACTGAAATGTCATTTTGTTGTCAATGTCAATGTTTAATTGTGTGTGTGTGTGTGTGTGTGTGTGTGTGTGCGTAAACCCAACCACTGTGCCCCTGAGAATGCTGTTATTTTTCAATTCTTACAGTTACATTCTTGACATCAGCTACTTCAACCGCAGCACATCCGTTCTGATATTTATCATACCATCATAAACCTGTAATTCTTGCACATTTCTCTTTATATTTCCATTTATTCCACTGTAGAATATCCACTAACTTTCAGGAGCCAGAATGACTTAGCAGAAATATTAATGTAGACAAAGAGTTTTTTTTTTTAGATGACATAACGTTAGCAATTTTTATTTTTATTTTTGCTGAAAGTGCTTTTATGACTAATTTACACTGTTTATAACTGACATTTACACTGTCAGGTAAATGTGACCCAATTCCAATTTTTTGCTCATATGTGACACATATCAGATATGTTCTATGTCCGTGTAAACAGGAAAAAAACGCATGCATTCCGATATTTCGAGATCAGTTTCAGGCCTCCTTCATATGTGGAAATAAATCAGATATAAATCAGATATGTGCTAATGTGATTGTCGTGTAAACAGACAGATCGGATTTCCTAAATCATTGTGTTCTGTACATCATTAAAACTGCGACTTCTTTGCAGTTTAATGACAGAATGTTATTCTCCGGTGAAAGAGCGTGTGGAATTATAACATCGCAGGTAACATTAAAAAGGAAAAGCACCCAGCCCCCACGCACCCTTTTTTATGCTTATTAGGGCTAAATAAAATTAAGAAATCAGTATTTGGTGAATGAAGCATATGTACAGGCTGAAATTATGCAGTTTTTTTCCTCCTTCTCCGTTTTAAAACCATGGTGACGTTTCATGGACTTTGCATATATCGCAGAGTGTCAAGCATATTTTACCTTCGTCTATCTTGGCTAGTGTGTAGCGCAAGAACCTCCCTTTAAGTATGCGCGATGTTTCAGAAGGTATGGCAAGTGTAAACACGTGTATCAGATATGAGTCGTTGTTGAAAGAACGTGTAAACAGACAATCAAAAAAATCAGATATAGGCAACAAATCAGAATTGGGCATCGAGACCTGCAGTGTAAACGTAGCCTTAGACTGACATGCTCTTCCCTCCTGCAGAGTATACAAACCCACTTTCACCCATGCTGTGCCCAGCAACAGTAATTGCACAGGAGTGATACATGGGTAAACTTCCTAGTGCTGTTACCATCTATTATCACCACTCATGGACTGCGTCCTGCTCAATCAAATTGTAACTCTGTCAGAACTGGCAAGCTTTTATCTAATGTAACTTTGTAAGAAATATTTATTTTATTTTTCTAAACAAAGTGTTTCTAAAATCAAGATTTGACAATGATAGTTATCTAATAAAATTATTTCATATTCACCATATTTTTTTTTTTTTGTAAATCATTAAAAAAACATATTTGCTTGACATGCTATCAGAACTTACTATGGGTTGCAAAACTGGGTCCTTTAATAAGAGTTTCATTCTAAATCTTAATAACAATGAACTGAAACATGCAAAACAACAACTGAAAAAAGGGAAGAACTAAGTTTATATTTCTAAAATAATTACATTATTAGTTTCTGAAAACCTCAGCAGATAATCTGCCCTGTGCAAAGATTGTGATCTGTGTGGGCTATAGTGTAAAGTTAGGAAAGCTTATAAAAGGAAGTGATACCAGCGTTCTCTGGTTCAGGAGCTTTATTATTATTATTATAGTACTAATAACAAAACAATCATTGACACGAACTCACTCAACACTGATCCAATGGCACTTTCGCTTCCAGATGCCCTGTCCGACACTCCATGGTCGATCTGGCAAGGGGGTAGTAATCAGGAGTTCTCGTTGCTGTGTAGGTTTGTTTCACTGACAAATTGTGCAGTTTTCTGTGAACAACTGAATCTTCTTGCTAATGCCAGGCCACCAAACACTTTGTTTCGCACGCTCTCTGCACTTGACAATACCCATGTGACCTTCATGAAGTTTACTCTAGACCTCAGATCTTTTACTGCTTGGGATGATAACCCTGTCGCCATAAGTTAGAAGATTGTGAAATACAGATAACTTATCTCTTACAGCATAGTAAGGCTTGGCATGCTCAGGTATTTTTGAAGAATACTTTGGCCATCCTTGTTTCACGTATCTCAGTATCTCTTACAATTTAGGATCAGCTTTTGTGTTTTCCACAATCTTGCTCAACTGTGAATGTGACATTGGCCAGGCTTCTCTAGTAGACTTCTCTAGAGCCTCTATGTCACCTGTGAGCTCCACTGATCTTAGTTGTGGTGTTGTTACAGCCGGGTGGCTGGAAAAAGTATTAGCAGCAACCATAGCACCACTTTGTTCAGATACATGACATTTTATCTGTTCTGACTGCCGTGCATGTCTGCACGCTTTGTCCAGCGACAAGTCAGACGTCACCTGCAAACTCTGGGACAGTTCTTTGTCGAGAACTCCAATCACTAGTTTGTCTCTTATATTGTCGCTTTTAGCATCTCCGAACGCGCACGTTTCAGCCAGTTCGTGCAAGCTCCGGATAAACTCTTCCACGCTTTCACCTTGCTTTTGCACGCGCTGGTAAAATCTTGCCCTCTTGTGTATGATGTTTACTTTCGGCCCAAATTATTTATCCAACTTTTCCAAAACTTTGTCATACCTGTTCTCGTCGCCCTCTGTTGCATACACGAATGTGCTGACAATTTGATCCGCCTCCTTTCCGAGAGCATATATAAGAGTACACACTTGCACGTCCTCCGACTCTTTATCCAACTTCGTTGCTATACGGAATCTGTGGAAACGCCGCTTCTATTCCGACCATAGCTCGGGATGACTGTAGTCGAAACTTTCGGGAGGGGAAAACTTTTCCATGTCGTCGCGTTGACTTCTGACACGATGTAATGTTAGGAAAGCATATAAAACGAAGCGATACCAGCGTTCTCCGGTTCAGGAGCTTTATTATAGTACTAATAACAAAACAATCATTGACACGGATTCACTTAACACTGATCCAACAGCACTCTCGCTCCCACATGCCCTGTTTGACACTCTGTCATAACCGCTGTACTATGGGCGCATAGGCTATTCGATACGTTACCGTATATATGCTAAACAACTATCATTCTGTATAGTACATGGAGCAGCAACTCTATAAATAAAAGCAAATTTCCTTCTTTCTTTTTTATTTTGGGACATGCTAAGGGAGCATGTGGGGAAAATAAAATAGCTGACAAAAATGTCTGCCTCCTATGTGAAAACTGTATGATGTATGTATGATGTATTTGTCTTGATATTGTTATTTAAACTAAGGTTTATTTATTTAATTATTTATTTAGACTCTTACTTGTATATTTTTTAACAATGCATTAAAAAGCAGAAAGCTGCCATCACGGGCCATCCAGACAAAACCTTTCGTTCCTTCTCACCCCAAATATAGGAGCAACAGTGATATAAAAGATATATTTGTAAGCATAAATATAACATGGTAAAAAATGAGAAAAAAAATCTACAGTTCTAAGTAACTCACCTGTTTTTGATAATCCATATCATATCCCACTGCCAGCACAGCATGGTTGACCTTTTCTTTGTGACAGTTGGGGGTCAAAATATACATTTATAGAAAAACATATAAAGCTGAATTCTACACATGTCTACACAAGTGAACTTGCTTGCCTTTAATGTGATTTTGTTAAACTGCAATTAATACTAATCTTTCTTTTTGATACTCACCACTCTTGTAAAAGCGGAATGTCAACTGTCCAGCATCAAGGCAAACAGAAACTGGGCCACCTTTAACAAGAGCAGTTGCCAAGAGCATCCTCACTACCTTTTTTTTACTTCAATTCCTTAAATTCTTGGCTGCTTTCCTAGATTTATTATATACACACCGTTGCAGTTGTTGTTGAAAATGGGTCTCTTGACGGAAGAAAATGTATTTATAGTTGAGTATTATTTCCGCTCATACGGAAGTACAGTATACAATGTTAAATTTCTGCCAACAGGTCAGAAACTCCTAATAGTCATACTTTTTCAAGTTAAATTTCATTCTGAGGTAAACATCAGTCTGAGGTAAATTTCCCATCTGATATAAATTTTATTTTAAGGTAAATTTTAGTCTGATATAAGTTCATTCTGAGGTAAATGTCAGTTTGATGTAAATTTCATTCTGAGGTAAATTTTAATCTGATGTAAATTTCAGTGTGATTTTATTCATAGCAAAATTTCATTGCTTAGAATAAGCTTTTTCTTGTCTCATGAAACTAAATTGAGCTGGCCTAGAGTCCGGCCAAACCATTGTGTAATGTCAGGAGGGGTGCCTGAATTTGTGGTGGTGAAAACTTGACCTTTTAATTGCATTGTTTCTGTAGAGAGTTGTTTAATTTTTATTTTGTTGTGTAGAACTTTGGCCATGTTTGTGTTAAATTTGTCTTAACCATGTGACAATGGAAAAGTAATGGTTTCTGTATAAACATTAATTACCCATTAATGAGAGAGTCCCAGGAAGGGGCGGAGTCTGGCCTAAAAAAAATAAAATAAATAAAAAAAGGAGACCAGCCTCCAACATGGTTGCTTGTTAACCAAGTCAAAGTGAGAGTGCAACAAAAGGTGGTAAAGGTGAAGTTGTTTAGTATATATTGTAACAAAATAGATTAAAATATTTTAGATTTACCTAAACACTATTTAGCTACTCAATTCCCAACTGTCTAAAGGTTGAGAGACAGACTTGAGCTTGCTCATGGGCTGGTGCTTTCCTGACTGCTGATGTAATGCTGATGGAGACTCTGGAACCTTCTGCTGCATTTTCTTTGTTGAGATTCTTGTTCTTTCTAAAAGGTATCTGAGATGGCAAGCTTCTGAAAAGAACCCAGTTAAAGTAAAATGTATGGAATTACCAAGTTAGCCTTTCCAAAAACAAATATATTGGTGTTTCATCATCAGTGCAGTAACATTGATCATGGTTTTTACCATACAGTATAAACCAGTGATAGTTGTGATTGTTACCTAGATATGCTAATCCACCCACAGGTAGCATTTGAATTCTTTTTGCAATTTTATTTATTTATTATTTTATTTATTAACCTTTATTTAACCAGGAAGATCCCATTGAGATTAAAAACCTCTTTTTCAAGGAAGACCTGGCCAAGATAGGCAGCAGCAAATGTCTCACAGTTACAGAAATTACTCAAACACAGACAACAACAACATGCATGCAAAAATAAATAAAATAGTACAAATAAAATAAAATGACAATCAATCTATATGAAACAATTGCATATTATTTAAGATTTAAGAACAAATGTAAGCTGTGTAATTTTCAGCTAAATATACCACAGTTTTTTATTTATTTATTTATTTATTTATTTGTTTGTTTATTTATTAACCACATACTCTGTTGTTTTAACTTCCATTTTGACTCCTTGTCAATAATAATCAAGCACTTTATTTTAAATTCGGCATGAAAAAGTAAACCAACCTTCATCGTCTGCTTTGTCGTCTTCTTCATTTGATCTATGGCAGGCAAAGTAGGTGGTGCGCTGGATGAATGATTGGTTAAGTGGTTTTTGCTGACTTGACACTGACGCCTGGTGGTGTCCTGCAAATTTCGCTAACAGACTTTCCACTTAAATATTTGCAGGCTTGAAGTATGTGTGGGAGAAATTATTTCTTCATTAGAATCTATATGTACTGTAGGCTTAATTGGGTTGGCCCTGAGAAAAAGTTGAACATTCAGTCATAAATGTATAATCAAAAATAGGTTTGGGCTTAAATGATAAGTGTAGACAGAAATCACTGAACACAAACATTATCTCATTGCTTTACTTCTTAATAAAAAAAAAAGGTTATTGTATTATATTTCTCAATTGGTAATGACGTATAGAAAATGTAAAGTAAGTTTGCCATTTGCCAGTTTAATTTCAATAAATTCATTTGGGTATAATGCACATTTGTAAAAGGTAAGCCATGTTAAACAACTACCTTAGTGTACTGTATTATATTGTAGCGTTTTTATCACCGGAAAGGATGGTGGAGAGACGAGTGAGCTTATTTGCTGCCCAATGCAAATAGCTGGGAGTACTTTATTTAGCACACATGCAGTCTAACAAACAGCATGAGCAGCACATTCACTCCGGAACCTACATCCAATTCAGCTTCAGCCTGAACCGGAGCACATTTCACACATCACACACCCCCACACACACAAACAGGGCCGAAGCCACTAACCAAAACACCTTTCCCCAACATGGTGAACACACCGACATCCCCGCAAGGCATGCTGGTCGCCAGCCGCCGCCCCGCCCACGCCACAATATATTAAATATATAAAAAATTTACAAAAAAAATGTATTTCAAAATAAAACATTTATTTATTACAAAACAATTTTGTAATGGAGTTAAGTCATTACCAACCTCTTCATTGAACACATGGTGTGTAAAAAGAGAAAATTCCACGGGTACTTTATTTTTGCAAATCTAAAGTGTTTTCCACAGGTGGAAAGTGGTCTACTATTTACAAATATATCTGACCTTTAACATAATATATACATTTATTTATTTTATATTAATTTAATTTAACATTTAACATTTTTTAATAAAATTAATTTCAGAGATCCAACCATCTACCCATATATACAGATTAAAATGAAGTAAATAGAAAAGGACTAAACACTCTTTAGTCTGGATGGCACTGTTTGTCAGAAAACCCTAGCCCTTAAACCCCAAAGCATTTTTAGCTATTCTTTGCATTATTATGTTTTAATAAATATACTGTATAAGAGTCAGGATTGTGCAATATAGAGTGACATTTTTTTTCAGGACAATATATTTTTCGATATAAAGAACTTAATTTTATTTCATTTTAAGTAACTATACACACATAACTGAGCAAAAAATTTAAGCAAAAAATATCATAAAGGCAAGAAATTGAACAGATTTATAAGATCAAGTGTGACCATAATGTTTTTTTTTTTTTTTGCAGTGTATATGTTAGCCTAATGTAAATGTCAGTCTGATGTAAATTTTATTCTGAGGTAAATTTCAGTCTGATGTAATTATCAGTGTGATGTAAATTTCAGTCTGATTTAACTGGCTCTGTGGTAGGTGTTTCGGCTGACATGCAAAAGGCCTGGGTTTAATTCCCAGCCAGTGCCCAAACCCCAGCCACTGGATGCAGTGCCAGTCCCAAGCCTGGGTAAAATGGGATTGTTGTGTCAGGAAGTGCATCCGGCGTAAAACCTGTGCCAAGCTTGTATGTGCTGACCCTTGCTTGGAGCAGCCGAAAGCCCAACAATAACATCTATTTTAAAATTTTTAAATCTAAAAGATACCAGAATCAGCGCATGGCGGCTCTCCAAGACATTAAACCGACTTTATACCAGTATTTGGTTTATTCCAGAGCTGTAAATCTTTTCCCAACATTACCAAGACAATTGTGCAGCTCTTGGCATACTGACACTTCCCCACCCAAAAAGATTTTTTCATTACGTCTTGAAAAAATGGATTGCTAATACATGTGTTTTTATCTTGTCAACCAAAAAAGAAAAAAAGTTAAATAAAACATGCTTTCCTGAGGCTGCCAATCAGGATTATTTGTTCTTATATTATTTCTATCCATGTCTTGACTCAGTTTGCTGTTGACCAGATGTAATAAAAGGAATTACACTTGTATTTATAATAAATTAGGTTTAATATTCAAGGGAGTGTATTTAAATTATATAATAGGTTTAAATATCAATAATGTCATGATCTGTCATCCAACTAAAGCAGCTGAGAATAAAGTAAACAGCACCTCAGTGTGGTTATGTAGATCAACTGTGTTTGATGAGGACAGATCACAAGTTTTTGATCAGGATCTTGGTCAAGAACAATACTGACTTGACCAAAATTAAGGCATTGGACTACGGTTTAGAAGATCCCAGGTTCAAACCCCACAACCACCAAGTTGCCACTGTTGGGCCCTTGAGCAAGGCCCTTAACCCTCAACTGCTCAGATGTATAATGAAATGAAAAAAATAATAAAAAAATGTAAGTCGCTCTGGATAAGAGCGTCTGCCAAATGCCTAAATGTAATTATTTTGCTAGAATTACTTCATAAACACAGAGAAACCCCCTGTTGAAGGATTACTTTGGTTTAGTGTGGAGTTTAAAAATAAATAAATAAATAAATAAAACCCAGTGGCAGTGGGGGAGTGGTAGAGCATCAGCAATGGATGAAGAGAAGGTGTCAACTGACAGGCAGCATGTGACGAGGCTCACGTATATTGCTTTGTGTTTGTCAGTGTGATGAACATGATGAACAACCTGACCAAAGCATTAAAAAGAACGAAGTAATTAATTTGCCTCAGCATTCACTTAATACTTCCAGGTAGTACATGTACAGACCAATATTACAGCAAAAGCATGGCATAATGCTTGTGTTTTAACCAGTGTTACCACAGCAAGTAACCACTTACCACAGAAGTTTCCACTTCTCTCTGCATATTTGCATTTACATACTTGAATATTTACATCCTGCTTACAGACAGACTGACTTCCAGTTTGCAAAAAGGCACAGAAGTGCACTTTGCATAATGTATAAGCTTCAAGTCAAACAGCTTTTTGTTTGATATCTATAACCATGTACACTGTTAGACAAAATCATTGTTAACTAACCAACTAATGACTACTAATAAAATGTAAATATCTCATTTCACTACACAGATTAACTAATTGATTACTAATTGGCACCTGGGTATTGTCATAATATCGTATCAGGTGGTCCCTGGTGATTCCCATTTCTACTACAGTGTGTGTACAGTATATTTACCAGTTCCTCGCTACAGTACAACGGCATGGTGACAATTTGCGTGTTGTGCTGTAGCGATGTCGTCCTGGCAAGCATGCGCGTTCCGGAGGTGGTGGAGTAGTGCACTTTTCAGACTCGGTGCTACCAGGAGAGGAGGGTGCTGCAGCTGCAGGTTTCTGGGTAACTGCGGAGCATGGTGTACTGGGAGGTGGCGATGGTCTGGCCTGTGAGCATGAGGCAAGCTCAGTATCACCTCTTCTTACATCAATTCCCCCAGGTATTCCATGAGAGGCTGATTCTTTTATTACTGCCATTGCCGCCTTCTCCTGTGGTGTTAGTGGTGACACTGAACTGGACCCAGCACCTTGCCCGGTCTCTTTGGACTGCAGCAGCTCTGGCCTTGGCATGGGTCGAGAAATCATGACATTTTTTTAACACATCCTGCCAGTCTCTGGGTGAACCTGAACCGGAGGCAGCTATCTTTCTCGCAGTGTCACTCCAAATTTTTTTTTATTTTTTTACTGCTGTTACACACATTAATTTTGAAGCTGGTAAAGAGTATTGTCTTGTAGATATACACCTCATCCAGCAAAATTTCAACTTCCTCTGATGAGAAGCTTGGTGCCCTTTTTTTTCGTTGCCTCTTCTCTGCCATCTTCTCCATCTTATCTCTCTCTCTGTTTAGTGTAGGTAGGTTGCTTTTATTTAAGGTTTCAACCAATAGCAATGAAGAGTTTGTTGCACATAAGTAATGGCAGCTGTTTGTCAATCAACTTTAATTGTATACCCGGTCTGTTTCACCGCTACTACAAGTTACATGAAAATATTAGGGACAGTTTGGTGATTTAATTTATATATTTGTCTATTATGGCATGCTATCGATAAGTTAACCCATGTCGAAATAAACGTTATTGGAAGTATTTTGTGCAATGTTTAATTTGCATAGAAAGTGCTGTCTTTCTTAATGGATCCTAATTCAGTACCTTCACTGTAAACAGCGCTTACGTTGGATGTAAGAGGCAGCTATTTAAGAAGACTCCTGAGGGACAGTTCACCCTAAAAAAAGTAAACAACTTACGTAAGATATATCTTGAGAGTCTTCTTAGTGCACTAAGAGTGTGCGTTATCGGGAAACCGGGCCCTGGCCAATAAGACGTTTCGAGAAAAGAAATCTTGCGAGCTGCTGCGGAAGCATGCGGCAAGCTGTGAAAATGCCATTCATTACCTGTAGGGGGCAGTCATGTTTCAATCTGAAATATACTGAAAATGTGTTCTCTCTTAGGCGCCAATTGACAGCAGGCAACAGAGCTGATAAACGTGTCAAGCTCAAACTGTAAATACTAATATGTATTTATTCTTCATTTTCCTCTCTCCTTCAATGATGATACTTCTTTGACTGCGCTTTCTCCATTCAGTATTATTATTATTATAATAAGTTGTAGTAGTGCTCCAAATGTATCATTATTGTTATTATGCTTATTATTATTATTGTAACGCACCCGCGCGTGTGCATGAAGTACAACAAAGAATCCAAAAATGTATGATAAGTTAGCCTAAAACAATATTGTTTTATTGTGTATATACATTTTAAAAATGCACTAAACAATAAACACTGCCTTTTGCAAAGTAAAAGTGAGTTGTGCTTGTGGATTTTTGATCAAAAGGTAATAAACGCGTGCGCAGATATGAGCAGATAGATTGATAAAACTGCAGACATATTCCCCCAGAAATGCAACAAACACAAAAATATGTGCTACTCGCTGAATACAACGTGACAGCACGCAGAATCCCCGTGTTTTGACTGCGCTTTCTCCATTTATTAGTAGTAGTACACTACAAAATGCTGGGTTTCTGTATACACATCGTTGGGTTGCTATTTTGGGTACTTTAATCACACTGTTGGGTTGCTTTTGCTATGAATACTAAAAGTGCTGCATGATTAATCTCACTGTAAAATACGGAAAAAGAAATGTCTCCGTTTCCTACCTAGACCTTTTGTTTGCATCACAATGAACTGAAGCTCAGCACGTCTTCTTTACTTGTTTAAATCTGTAATATTTAAGTGAAATATATTTCGCGTATAGGCCTAAATAATCATTTTTTATTTATGGACATGTGTAGTGTGTTTTATTCAGATTTGATCCCCAGACAATCCCCAGGCACTCTGAGCTTATGTACCTGCACACCTAAAATAGATGGCAAAATATTTTTTTAGTCTAAGTATTATTATTTTTTTTTACTTGTGTTACTGTTGTTTACTTACAATATTTGTTAATTTAGTTTTTATTTAAATGAGGTTTGGGCTCAGGGATGTAGAGCCTATTTCCTATGTAATCTAATTAGAGCTCTACCGCCTGCTTGAGTGTAATTCATAAATTATGTTTATGATAATGACATGAGATACCCTAAATCGTGCTTTAAAATTCATCTAAAATTCATTCATCTGCGTGTGTAAACCCGTGGATCGCACTTTCACTTAACGCACTGTGAAAGTGCGAGCCGTGGCATTTTGGTCAAAAGGATGATAAACGTGTGTGATTTATCGATAAAAAATGCAAACATACACCCCCATAAATACAACAAACACAAATATATAGGCTACTCGCTAGACAGTGTTGTTTATTTTTTATGTGCATAAGAATTGCATTTCAATGAATGTTTTATGGTGCTCCAGTCTGCCACTGCCCAAGACTTTTAAGGAAATCTTCTAGGTTTGTTTATTCTCCAGAGAAAGCATACCACAACTGATTCTATAGTAAATTAAAAGACTGGTATCAAAATCCAATTTTGTCGGATTGCGAGTAACGCAGTTTGCGAGTGTTCCGCAATACGAGCAAAGATTTTTAATAGATTTTGACTTGAAAAATGAGCAAGTCTTGGTTTACGAGTACCGAGTATCATGTATCATGCATGCGCTTCTTGTTTTGATACCGAGCGTCACGTGATCACAACTGAGCCAGCATTTTTTCTCTATCTTGTGCAGCAGAATTGTGGGTAATCGTCTGCCCTGATGGGTCTTGGTGCTCGTCTCTTACTGGTATAATTAACATCCGTGCACGCGTGTACTGTTTACTATAACACTTTGACCACGTGTGTGTAAAACATATTTTATTTTGTGTTTACAGCGTGCGTGTACTGTTTCTTATAACACGTGTGTGGGTGCGTGTAAAGCAAAAGAAAGTCTCATTAGAAGGTTAAAAATCCATTTTCTCCCTCAGCCTGTGCGTGTGCGTAATTTGACATCGTGCTGGTTCACACACTCTTTCTTGCCTTTAGCGTGTGTGTGTGAGTGTTTGTGAATCAGCACAGTGTCAAATTAAGCGCACGCACACCCATAACGAGAGGCACAAACACACACACACACACACACACACACACACACACACACACACACACACACACAGTTTCTGTGCGCATAAACAGAAAAACTTATCTTTTATTTTTACTTTTTTTCATTCTAAGGTTAAAAATCTATTTTCTTTCTCAGCCTGTTAATATGTGTGCGCGCGCGCGCGTAATTTGGCACCGTGCCAATTCACACTCTCTCTTGCTCTCTTTTAGCGTGTGTATGTGTGTGTGTGTTTGTGAACCGGCATGTTGTCAAATTACGAGCACATAAACAAACACTTATCTGTCAGGATTTATTTTTACTTTCTTTAAAGGTAAAGTGCAGGTTAATTTGTTTTATTTTTACTTTATATTCTGTATTAATCATTTTTATGTATTTATTTTTTTGGGCTGTGGAACGAATAATTTGAGTTTCCATTATTTCTTATGGGAAAATTTTATTTGGTTTACGAGTATTTTGGAATACAAGCCCAATTTGGGAATGACTTATGCTTGTAATCTAAGGTTCCACTTTCGTCTGATTTAATTGGATTTAATTTAAAAGGTGCGTGTGTACAAAAAGTACAAAAAAGAATACAAAAGTAAATAATTATCAATAAAGTTTGGCTAAAACAATATTGTTTTCAATACTGAAGCAAACATGATTTTGTTTTACAATAGATCTTTACAGATTAAAACAAGGAGAGTACAGTAGATGTGCAGAGCTTCAGTTTTTGTGATGAGGAAAAAAAGGGCTAGGAAGGAAACAGGTTTCGTTATTTTACAAAATCTGAATACATTCAGTAAATTTATGAATTACACTCAAACTATCAAATCCAACTATGAAGTCTGATTTAATTGGTACCATTAAATATTTTATTTCTATTTATGTTTCTATTTATGTTTTGCTGGCAAAATACATTTTAGGCAGAGGCGTCTGCTCGTTCTTGTTAATTTGTTTTTAAACCCCTCAATTCTGCCAATTCCCCCATCAGTGAAACCGGTTTGATAACTTTACACCTATTGTGATTGAAAGGTGAAAAGACTAAAGTAACTGGGGTTCTGTGGGGGTTCACCTCGAAACATGCTGTCACCTTATATTCAGCGAATAGACTGAAACAAAGTCATGTTTGCTTCAGCAATTAATACAATATTGTTTAAGGCTAACTTTATTAAAGATTATTCACTTTTGTATTTTTTTTGTTGTACTTCGTCTTTTTGCACACACACACCTACTATCAGAAAATTTACTTAATTTCAAGACCATTTAAACCGAGGCATTGCTATATCTTTCATTGTTTTGTTCTTGTTAAGACATTACAAAAACTATATAAGAAACTTACTAGGAATTTTAAAGCATGATTTCAGGCATCTCATTTCATCCTTATGAAAATAATATGAAGCACATATACACACATTTATCATAAAAGATCTATTGTAAAACAAAATTAAATTCATGTTTGCTTCAGCATTGGAAAAAAAGTTTTTTAGAAGTATTAAATTAACACTACTAAAAACATTAAAAAACTGGAAACTAATAAAATTATTATTATTATTATTTATCCAGCTGTCAAATCATCAGAACTTTTTAGAAAAGGAGTAAAACCACAAAAAATTACTTGGGGTGTATTGGACAATTCTTCGTTAACAGTTTAAAAATGATCAATGATGTAAGTGTACATTCTAAGTGTAAGTCTAGATTTTTTTCTGCATAATTTTAATATATGATTGATTTTTTTTCCCCCACCACACATTTCAAGAAGCTGATGAATCCTAGAAAGTTTATTTTCTCTTATGATGATTGAGATTCTACCACTTTACAGGCTTTTAATTTGTTCCAGTATTGCCTTTCCTTGCAGCATTACTGCATCACTGTCTGGTTTGGGAATTGTGCCATCTCAGACTGCAAGATCCTACAGCAGATGAGCACAGTTGGACATATAAGAAAGATCTTATGAGATTATTGTCTTAAACCCCCGGGAGGGAATTGTTTTACATTAAGAACAGTATTCAAAGAACAGTACAAATGTCAGAATGAACTGAAGGGCTAGTGAGATGGATCCAAGCACAGACAAGAGGCACGCTGACGTAGAGGCTGGCGTGGGGAGTTTGTAGGCGTGGATGCAAGCCATGAGGTCTTTTATTAATGTTTTAACAAGTGAAAATGCTATGCAGAGATGTAGAGGAACATGACAGCTTAGAAAAGAAAATGGCAAAAGATGAA
The DNA here is from genome assembly GCF_024256425.1 of Clarias gariepinus. Lineage (NCBI taxonomy): Eukaryota > Metazoa > Chordata > Actinopteri > Siluriformes > Clariidae > Clarias > Clarias gariepinus. The sequence goes on along the minus strand of NC_071103.1, from coordinate 1,708,377 downwards.
ACAGTCTTTGAAAGGCAGCGTGACAATAAAAGGCTCTGTTTTATTGCTTAATTTAAAGAAAACAATTAGTAAAACAGAATAAAACATACTTGCTGATGTAGGGTAATTGAGGGAAGAACTCAAATACATCACACAGTTGCTGAGTAGCTTCACTTTTAATGAGAAGACTGGAAAGATATCTTTAAATTTGTCCTTTCCCAATCCTTGCGGTAAATATTAGAATACAACATCCAGGTACTAATGTACCCCGTTACTACTGACCTCTATGCCTCTATGCGATTCTTTATATTGGGTGTGGACTCTGTCATTCTGCGTTTGCATCATTTCAATACAATTGCAGTCATTTTTAGGCTTACACTTTGAATTTAATTTGTAAAAGCCAGAAATGTCTCCATGGTTGTGCTGAACAGATCCCATGCTACCTTGTTACAATTTAATATTTCCTCATCATCAAAGACTTCAGAGTGATGGTTGTCAAAGGGGAGTCAGTGTATTTCAGGTTTATCAGTATTTGCACACACCGCTTTGGCTTGTTTGATGGCCTTTATCCACATCATTGCCAAATAGGGAAAGAATAATAAAAAAAAATATATATATATATATATATATATATATATATACACAGCTGTTTGTCAGTGTGTCCAGTGGTGCTTGATGATACAAGACATACTGCATCTAAACATAGGTGGGTAGAGCAGCTAAAAAATTTACTCAAGTAAAAATGCATTCGGCGAAATACTGTTTCTTTTACTGTGAAGTAACTATTTTAATCATAATGTATATGTTTTTTTATTATATTAATTATATTATACTATGATATACATATAATATAATATATGATATACAGTAAATAATACAGTAAATACAGTAATATATTATATGTATATTATATAAATTATATACAGTATGCTAACATTGCAACATTTAATAAAACAGCTAAGTTTACTGCGACAAGTCGAGTTTGTGTCTTTTTTTGGCAGCCAGAGAAGACACCGCAGTATAAAGCGGTTTATTTTGCACTTTGTGTAAGCGAAACATGCCTTGTATAGGAGGCCAGGAATGCCGACTTAATATTTTTTTCCCGTTATGCTGCGGGTTTAAGTGGGGTCATGTGACTACATATGATTATTCTTGCTGCGTCTGATAAGTGAAACAGTCATACGGTTCTGTAGATCCACAGGCTGCAGGTGTAGAATAAATGGTAGGAAACCATTTATGGAGGGTGTCTACTTATTTAACAGGTTCTAGACCGGATGGATTACTCTGAAACCTGACAACAATCTTCTGAAGACCTCTTGTCATCAAAATGACTTTGGAGGCAGTTACAAACCTATAAAGATGAACAATTATATTTAATATAATTTCTTAAAACTTGTAATAATTATTTTATATAAAAAGGACTTATTTCTACTCTCCTGCTAATAGATCTGATATAACGTAGTAAATCTCTAGATTCAAGATTTAAAATCTCTAGATGGACACCTCTCTATCTTCCTCTCCTTTGATTCTTCAGGATCTCACCAGAACATTTACAATGGTTCATGTTCTTTGTAGTAACATATGTCGATGGCACAGGCGTTTGGTCAAACATATAAAAACCCCATCTTTTGCTATTAATAAACAGAGACCTTTCTGACAGACAATGTGTGTGTGTGTTTGACTAAGTCCTTCCTTGCACCAGAAAAGCTTACCGAAGCACAGCAGACAGACCGAGCAATTGGCTTCTTCTCCTACGCAACTTTACATAACTAAATCAACATCTATATTGTACATATGATTAGCTTAATGTAAGTATAAAAATATATAATCTTGTATAAAAATAGAGAGTTTAATTTTGTTTATTATAAATCTTAAGAAAAAAAAGTTAAACTACTTACTTCTCTCCGCTCACTTCAGTGGTGACCTCCTCAAATGGTTTAATGATATCAGTAATTTCTTTGGCAATTTCCCATTCCTCTGGTGTTAATGTTGGCAGAGAAGCATTGGTGAGAGCCAGAGTGGAGATGATTGGATCTTTCAGATCAGTGAACCTTTTTAACATGTAATAGGTTAAATTCCACCTTGTGGACACTTCCTGTTTTAGACGCAACGGCTCCTGTCCCATCTGTTTCTGTGTGGCCTTGAGTCTGTCTGAAGCAACTGTGCCTTTGTGGAAGTATTCAACAATAGATTTCACCTTTTGCAGTACATTTTGGACCTCCTTCAGTGCAGCTTTGACAATGAGGTTTAACATATGAGCAAAGCATGGTATGTGGTCCCAGTGGAGGTGTTCTCTCAGAGCTGAAACAATATTGCTAGCATTGTCAGTTACACAAGCTACAATTTTGTTATCCACATCCCATTCATTAGTAACTCTGGACAGCTCTCTTGCCAGGTGAGAGGCAGTGTGTCTTTCTGTCAAAACAAAGCAGTCTAAAAGATAGGATGTCATCTGAAAATCTTCTATGAAATGACAAGTCACAGCCATATAACTTGTGGCGTTCACAGAAGTCCAGCAGTCTGTTGTGAGACATACAGCAGAGGCACTCTTGATTTCATCCATTATTTCTGACCTTAGCTTGTCATACAACCTAGGCAGTATGGTTTTTGAGAATGTTTTTCTACTTGGTAGAATGTATGATGGGTCCAGGAGATTTGAAAATTCTTTAAAGCCCTTATCCTTAACAACTGAAAATGGTTGAAAGTCACAAGCAATCATTTTGACCAAGGCCTCATCAAGTTTGCTCTGTCTTAATGGGTCAATCGGTCTTGTTATGAAACTGCACATTGAGGTTTGAAGATGTGGTCTCCGTGCCCGAACTGATTCTTGGATGGTGGTGGGCGCTGCGGGTAAATTGGCAGGTGTGGATGTGGACGATGAGTCAGTTGAGGGTCTAGCTGAAGTAATGCTGCTGGAAACCGTTCCAGCTGCAAAAGGGCCACTCTCTGTTCTTACTTGTGCTAACAGCACAGTTGGGTGAATAGATTTCAGGTGTCTCCTCAAAATTAGAAGTACCTCCTCCTTTGGTGGAAAAAGTCTTCTTGCATAAATTACACTTTCCCTCTGTGGCTAAAGTTGCCAGAAAATGTGTCCAAATGTCACTTCTTTTTCTTGTGGCCATTCTATTGAACTTGTCAAATCAGGTTTTGAGGATTCCCTTCTTTGCGGATCATTTAGTGTAAAAGTGTGGGGATGGATGGCGGTTCCCTTGGAGATAATTTTGAGTGACAGTTAAACTTACTGGATACAAACTTTGTTTGACCCCAACACTTTATATTAGTATTTAGGTGACATTTGTTTGACTCAATCATTTGTAGATAAGTATTCAAATCTGTTATTTAATTTTATATGACTGTGTTCCTTACTATTCTTTTCACAAAATATTAAGCAAACGTTATGAAGCAAATGTTTAGTTATTAATAGTATTATTATTTGCAATTAATTACTGTTTGCCCCTAATATTAAATCCAAGCACATTTACACATTTTCCAAAATAAATAAATAATAAATACAAAATAATTTCTGAGTACATTATATTTGTATAATATTTTTTATTAAATGCAAAAGTATACATCATTGATAAGAACAATTTTTTGCATGCTTTTTTATTAGATCACAATAAACAATAATATCAATATTCGGACTAAACCTGATCTATTTCACTGCATAGCGTCTATGGGAGTCACGTGACAAAAGAACGAATGGTTCGGGTCGGAAGATATGACAGGTGAGCTGCTTATTCTGTTTATCATATGTCTTTAGCTGCATTGTAATATTTTAATTACTGAGACTATAGCAAAATTGTGTTTATGAAGTCGTGTTCAGGGTCTGTTTATTGAAAATGTAACATTTTTATATCTTTTTCTGATCAAAAGAACGAAATGACTCAAAAAAAGATTTGTTCATTTTGATGAACGAGATTCAAAGAACTGAGTCACTAAAATAATTCGAACTTTCCAACACTAGTCTCAGGATGCTTTACTGTTAGCCTGACACAGAACTGATGGTACCTTTAAACATTTCCTGAAACGAGCGAAAAACATCAGTGACAAGCAAAGTTCTGGTGCAGAGATCAGACTGCTGAGGACTGAGGTAAAGTCAGGGACTTTTCGATTGTTTGGGGCATCTCGAGAAAAAAAAAAGCTTGTCTGGAGAAGAAAAAGTGAGTGCTACCATCGGTTGTGTGTCATGCGAACAGTAAGGCATCCTCAGACCATTCATGTGTGAGGTGGTTTGCTCACTCCCAATTTTGCCTCAGAACACAGCCATGAATAAAGAATGATACAAAAACATTCTCCTAGAACATCATCTTCCAACCATCCAAGAACAGTTTGGTGATGAACAGTACCTTGTTCAGCACGATCGAGCACCTTGCCATAAGAAGAAAAAAGTAATAACCACTGTAAGTGACTCAAGTAAACAAACATTTTGCGTTTACAAAATATGTTTTTGTCTTTTTTTTTTGCGTGGAATTTTGCATCCATGGACGGAACACTCACCAGACCTTAATTCCACTGAGAACTTGTGGTCAATCCTCAAGAGGCAGATGGACAAACAAAAACTCACAAATTCTGACAAACTCCAAGCACTGATTATGTGAGAATGGGCTGCCATTAGTCACAATGTGGCCCAGAAGTTGATTGGCAGCATGCCAGGGTGAATTGCAGAGCTCTTGAAAAAGAACGATCAACACTACAAATATTGATTTTTTGCATAAACTTACAGGTGCATCTCAATAAATTAGAATATTAGAATATTATCGAAAAGTTGATTTATATCACTAATCACTAAGTTATCACTAAGTCTAAGTTTTAATTTTGAAGATCATGACTTACAGCTAATGAAAACCCCAAATTGTTTTTTAGCTCCTCGCTCACTCCAAAGGTCCCCTATATAGACGGCCTCCCCTTCTGCAGGTGTGTGAAGGGGCAGGGCTGAAATTATGAAAATAGATTTGTGGCTTGTAAACCATATTATTTTAGGCTTATGTGAAGGTGGTGTGCTTGGCATGAGGAATCTAGCTAAAGAAGGTGTGGTTACAAGAGCGAATGCAGCTGACCAGGGCCATGTATCAAGTGGATATTGTAACAAAGCCAAAACGTGTGACAGCCGTTGTTGAGAGAGGGAGCATTAGATCAGTGCTATGAACCATTCCGCGTTGTAACAGAGCCAAATCATTAGACAGAGTTATAGTAGAGAGAATGGAAGCATTTGGTTGAATCTAGTAGTGCAGCGACAAATCCAAATCATGAGATAAGAGGAAACAACAAGGAACGACTGGTAAAGGATACATGAATGGATCTCAGAATCACACCACCTTATAAAAGCGAGGACGCCAATTAGCCTAACCTGCATATCTTTGGACTGACTATCTTTGGCAAACTCCCTGCACACGGAGACAGGAATCAAGCCTGGCCGTGAATCGAACCCAGACCCTGAAGGTGCAAGGCGACAGTGCTAACCACTACACCACCGTGCGGCCTCAAGGGGAAACATAAGGGGCCTTGTCTACACTTATCATATGAAAATAGATCTGTGGCTTGTGAACCATATTATTATTTTAAGCTTATCTGAAGGTTAATGCTTAAATGCTGGGAGAAATCAACTGTGAATGAGAGACCAGTATGCAAGAGGCACAGTCCTGGGGCAGAAGAAATAACATGATAGCCTTGAAAAACATGACCATGTGCAAAGAAACATGACAGCATGTGAAAACACATGACAGGGGAACAGATCGTGAACCCATTACAGCTTTACCAGAAGTGAAGTAGAAGTGAACTACTAATGCAACAGTTGTATTTTATTTTGAGAAGACATCTGTGTGTGGTGGCTCTTGATGCACTGACTTCAGCCCCACCCTTACAGAAAAAAAGGAAATATACTGTATTGTATTCATTAAGTTCATTATATTGCCTACAGTAGGTTGTGCTATATTGCACAATCCTGACTCCTATATATTTATTAAAATATAATAATGCAAAGAATTGCTAAAAATGCTTTGGGGTTTAAGATCTAGGGTTCTCTGACAAACAGTGTCATCTACACTAAAGAGTGTTTAGTATTTTTTATATACTTCATCTTACTCTTCACATACGAGAAGATAGAGGGGAGAGTTGCTAGGTTGGATCTCTGAAATGTGAAATTAATATAAAATAAATCTACATATTGTGTTCAAGGTCATATATGTTTGTTGTTAGTTATGTAGAGTAGACCACTTTTGTGCTACAGGTAAGGCAGGCCGCTCTGCTGGCTACCACCACAGTCATATTTCACACTGCAATGTACAAATTATTTGAACTTTCTGCTTTAGAATTGCAAAAATAAAGTACCCAGTGAAGGTTCTCTTTTAATCAACCATGTGTTTAATGAAGATATGTAGATATGTAGGTTGGTAATGACTAAACTTCATTACAAAATTGTTTTGTAATAGATAAATGTTTTATTTTGAAATCTAGCTATATTTAAAAAAAAAAAAAATAATTCAACCACAAGTTACTGTATATCCCATAACTTACATTATATCTCCTTTTTTATTTTTGCATTTTAATTATTCCTTTATTATTCAAATATTTTGTATATTATTGTTTTTACTAAAATCACTATTATTAAATCTTAAAAATTGTAAACATAATTATTATATAATGCAGTGTTGTATATTATGCACATTAAAGTTGAATAAATACTGTGTGCAGGCTGGTAAAGCAATATTCTAATATTTTTTACTACAATACTAATTTATAAAAATACAAATATTTAAAAAAGATAAATATGAATTGAATGTAACTCATGTGCCCTCTAACATTAAAACACATTGCATCAATTAATTTATATATGAGGGTGATTCCATCTCAAATGAACCAGTGGAAGAGAAATTTTCCACCATCACCTCTCAGATTTTGCTGATTTTTTCACCAATTGTTGATATTGCCATGAAAATAAAAACCCCCAATTTTTTTGTCCCAAGTCCCACTCGTTAAAAAATGGCAGCCATCTTAATTTTTGGCCTCAAAGTGCTTTAAGACATGCCACGCCCCTTTTTGAAATCCTCTTTTCCTAGATAACTCACTTGCTGTATGTCATATAGAGGTGAAACTGGGTATATTTATGTAATTTTTTATGTAGATTTAGATTCCGTAATCAGAATTTGGCTATCTCCTGTGGTTATGGAGATATTTCTGAAAAACATTTTTTGGGGGTACCCCTTTTCGACCCCCCAGAACCCAAGGTCTCATGTATATATGTTACTCAAAAAAATAGGGGTTACTTCACATCACCTTATCTTGAAAATAAATAAAAACCAGAGGTGTGTTATGCCCTGTTTTATAGAAATCATCAAAAATGAATTGTCCAGGTTTTGCAAATGTTTTACGATTTGATACACATTTTATATACAGAGAATGTACATGGATCTACACAATACGCCTTATCTACCAGTAAATGTGTCATTTTATGGTGGTACATGTAAGATACATGTATCCATGTCAAACAGTATCCTGTAACTGAACCATTCAGGTTCATACTGATCAGAAAGTTGAATTATCTCCAACCAACTCCATGAGTGACCTCGCACTCAAGGAACTTGAGGATGATTGCATCATCTTTTTCTTCGTACTAACTGAGTGTGTTTCATTAATGTTAATTCTTTTACTGAATCTTTCCAATGTAGTTTGTTGTCTTAATCACAATTTGATTACAAAGACTTGATGGCAAAGCTTGTCTGTTCTTTGGATTCTCGTGACTATATGTTGCACAGGCGTGAGCAGTGGCCCCCAATCAAAACTATCTGATTATCTTAATTAGGGAAGGGCAATATGGCCAAAAATATTTATCACGATATATATATTTGAACATTTGCGATAACGATATAATTGACGATATGATTGACACGAGACAAAATACTTTACAATTCCAAAACTTTATTAGTGCAAAAAAAACCCCATCAACTTATTTTCTATTAACTAGCAGCTGTTTGTATGTGCATTAAAGCTTTATAAAATTTTAACAGTGCAAATGCAAATTCCTTGCTGACGACAATTTAACCAAAAGGCATTTCCAGTGGAAATGGGCTGACATATCCTGAGCATAACCATGTATAATATACACAAAACTTAAAAAGAGTTGCTTTGCAACATAAAACTGCAGTGTGGTAAATAAATAGGTCAAATACTAAAACTCAAAACTCTTGAGTAAAAACAAAACAAGCAAACAAAAAACATGGATAAATTATGCTACGGCTCATGGAAGTTTTTCACGTACTTTAACAGCTTTGTCGTACTCAAACAAGTGCTTCTGCTTTAAATTATAAAAAAGGTTTGTGGTGTTTCCTCCCTTCGCCTCGACGACCCGCTTGCATGTTATGTTCTACAAAAAATTGTGCTTTGTTGGGTATCTGACGGACGAAAACCAAACCAGTTCCACACTACTGAAGTTGCACCATTTTTACAAACCATTTCTGGTTCATCTGGTTAATAGATAATATTAATTGAGTATTGTGAATTAATTTGCAAATATTATATATTTTTATTAAATAAATCACTATTTCTTCAATAGCTTCTAGGTCACATGACCTGGTGACCCCAAACTGGTACCAAAATAATCAGATCTGAGACCCCCAAAAGGTACACCTCAATTAGGTACAGAAATGTCCTCAATTATTTTAATTCAATTTTTTATAAAAAAATAAATAAATAAACGCTGTTTCTTCAAGCTACAGATGCGTTGAAATTAATGAGATCCCTCTTTTTCAACCCAGACATTCTGTAAATGCCACGACGACCCGCTTGCTTGTTATGTTCTACAAAAAATTGTGCTTTGTTGGGTATCTGACGGGCGAAAACCAAACCAGTTCCACACTACTGAAGTTGCACAATTTTTACAAACCAATTCTGGTTCATCAACGATCCGCTTTCGCCCTTCTCATTCTCCGCCGCCGCCATGCTTTATCGCCCAAAAAAATGTATGAAAACAAAGGCACTGCACATGCGCGTTTTACCCCTATTCAATCGCGATATTTCATTTTCTTATTATTGCCTAACATTGTACTGGTATTACCGTGAAAGGTATAATCTGGCCCAGCCCTAATCTTGATGGTATATTTGAAAATGCTGATTTGGACCCAGATGACACTGTTCAGTTCAAGCAGTGGAATCATGAAAGCCATGGCAAAATTTCTGACATGTCTTTGTGTCTGATTTTATTATGAGACTTTGTGAAAAATGTGACTCCTGCACAGCTCATCACTATACAGCCAAGGCCCAAGCTGTTTATTTAAAAGAACTCCAAGAGAAACAGTCTTTGACTAGATATGCATTACAGAAGAATTTAAGGTTACTTTTACTTTGAAAGGAGCAGATTTTATGAGTATGCATTAAGTATTCTACAGATATTGCAGTTCATTTCTGTATGTCAAATCATAACATGTTGCAAAACCTGGACAATTCATTTTTAAAGATTTCTATAAAACAAGGCATAACACAACTCTGGTTTTTATTTATTTTCAAGATAAGGTGATGTAAAGTAACCCCTATTTTTTTGAGTGACATGGATACATGCAGACCTTGGGTTCTGGGGGTCGAAAAGGGGTACCCCCAAAAAATGGTTTTTCAGAAATATCTCCATAACCACAAGAGATAGCCAAATTCTGATTGCAGAATCTGAATCTACATGAAAAATTACATAAATATACCCAGTTTCATCTCCATATGACATACAGCAAGTGAGTTATCTAGAAAAAGAGGATTTCAAAAAGGGGCGTGGCATGTCTCGAAGCGCGTCGAGGCCAAAAATCAAGATGGCTGCCATTTTTTAACGAGCGGGAGTTGGGACAAAAAAAATGGGGTTTTTTATTTTCATGCCAATACCAACAATTGGTGAAAAAATCTGCAAAATCTGTGATCATGTGGTGGAACCCACTGGTTGATTTGAGCTGGAATCACCCATTATAATATTAATAACTCACTTTTTAACCTTTGCTTATCGCCTAACACACACAGATTAAAAGTTTATCCAGAATTAAATAAACTCTAAACCCTGCCTGGCTAATCCAGCTAGCATAGCAGGAGCCACATGTGAGCTAAAAACAAACCTCCAGCACACAGTCACTCACTGTATAAATGAATAATCTCGCTGTTTTATCTCTGAATGATCCCCCAGTAATAATAATCTCTCAGTAATGATCCCTACAGGAGCTCAGAGTCAGGCCGGGACTTTATAAACGGTTCTTTAGCTGAGTTTGGCTGTTTATCTGGAAGTCTCCATGCTGAAGCAGTAGCGCTAAGGCTAATTCCTGAACACAGAGCTAGTGCACTACATATGTGCACTACTGAGGGGTAGAGCCAGTTCAGTCCTCAGTGTTCGCGCGCTCTGTGGTGCACTACATAGTGAACAGGACGCGGTTTGTAGTCGAGCCCTGTATCGACGCTCTCTGTCTGAGTACGGAGGCTGTGTTAGGACAAAATTCACACGTTTAGTCTCAGGATGTGTTAAAAAGGAATAATGTAAGATTTAAAGTGATAAATTGTTTATTTACAAATAACGTTAAGAAAACTATAAACACTGTGTTTACTGCTGTTGTAATAGATTTATAGATTTACCTGATAATCACACACTCACTCACACACTCACTCTCTCTCACACACTCACACACTCACTGACACACACACACACACACACTCACTCACTCTCACACACACACACATACACACTCACTCACTCTTACTCATACACTCTCACTCACACACTCACACTCACTCACTCTCTCTCACACACACACTCACTCACTCACACACCTTCTGTACCACTTTATCAATAACAACAACAGTTTAACAATATTTTCAAAGAATTTTGTACAGATTACCTAAAATTGGTTCCAGTTCATTTCACAGCTGATGGTTCATATACATACATTACATATGTTGCAGGCATGTTTTTTATCATATAAAGTCTTAATAAATATGAATTTATGGAAATTTATGCAAGTTGTCTAAATATCACCTGATCTTCACCTTTAACCTGCTGTCCCTTATATGAGCGCGATTCTAATTAAAAGTGTTTGATCCTGTTTGCGTCTTTTTTTAAGCATTGTTCAGAAAGTGTTTGGAAATACATATTTAATTCCTCCTTTAAACATTTAGCCATTAAAATGATTTTACATGTTCTCTGATTAAAATATGGACTGAAATATTTAGTTTCATAAGTAAGGAAGAGTTCATTTTTTGCTTATTTTAAATGACATTACACTATAGACCAGTATAAGGTGTGGCCGTGTTTCCCCTGACTAATCCCTGTCAGGAACTAATAAATCTACAAAACATTTTAATATCAGGTTTAAAAAAACAACCAGAATTTAAACATTAAAAAGTCCCAAAAATCATCTTCACTCTTTCTAAATCAGTTGAAACCAGAACCAGAACAAACCGACTAAACTAAGATTTGAAAGATTTTATTTCTAGAAAAAAAACAAAAACTTTTTAGCAGAATGTTGTTCAGAATAAATGAAAATACAGATGGTAAGTTAAACTTTGCCTTAACAAAAAGAACACTACATTACAATAATCAAAAAAAAAAAAGTAACATTTTCTGGAGATAAATTTTGCATTTCAGTGATAATTTGGAAATTACTTTAAATTGGTAGTCTTATTGTTTTTATTATAATAATTTATAAAAAAAAAAAAAAAGAATGGGAAAAACAAACACAACTGTGTAAAGGACATGATGCTGAACTACCACAATCATAAGTCGAACTGTGCTGTATAATAATAATAATAATAATAATAATAATAATAATAATGAACAGCAAAGTGTTTTCACGCTGAGACCATGTTAATAATGGCTTGTCATTGTAAGCTGTTACAACACTGATATTAAAAATAATCTATTTCAAAAGGTATATATACATAAATAGTCTGTAGATTGTGAAAGTAAATTTAAGATATATCTAAGACAAAAATGGAGTTTCAGCTGTGCAGGTCTGAGGCGAGGCCAATCAATGCATCACACAGATCTTTTTCTTGACCAGGACTGATGAGGACGCAGATGAAATTTTCCTTTCCACACCCATGACTGAGTGTACTTTCTCAGTGAAGAAAGTCACCTGGTGAAGTTGTTGATGTCTGAAAAGCTGTCCTTCATGATGATGTTCATCAGCATACTAAATATGTAACCTATTCTAGATGAAATGCCTCACTCCAGTGAAAACACTTTATCTCATACTTTAATAAACAGACATTGGTAGAATTATGTAAAATGAACAACGCTGATTTAAAAAGGTAATTGATTTATTATTGTAGCAGAGGATTATATAGAGAAATAAAAGACTAACAGTGGGAACCACACATTCAGGAACTGTCTGTTCAGCCTGTCTACATCTAACAAACACATGGAGGTTAAAACCAAAAATCTCAAATTAGGACTCATCAGACCAAAGGACAGTTTTCCAATGATCTAATGTCCATTCCTTGGGTTTCTTGGCCCAAGTAAGTCTCGTCTACACATTGTTCCTCTGAAGTAATGATTTCTTTTTTGCAATTCGACCATGAAGGCCTGACTCATGAAGTCTCCTCTGAACAGATGATGTTGAAATACGTCTGTTGCTTGAACTCCAAGAAACATTTACATTACAAGTAACAAACATTTATCTCGAATCTGAAGTGCTGTAAATTGGTGGTTTCTGAGGCTGAATATTTTAATAAACTGATCCTCTGCAGCAGAGGTAGATCTTGGCCTTCCTTTCCTGGGTCGGTCCGCATCAGAGCTACAGTTATATTTGATGGTTTTGACGACTACACTGTGGAATAAATTTAAAGTCCTTTGACATTTTTCGGACTGACCTTCATTTCTTTACTGGATGTTTCCGGGCTGTCTTTTTTTCTTTACTTAACCGAGTACTAACAGGAATATTGACTCGTATACATTCTTCTTCTGCACGAGACAAATTATGGTCTAAAGCACATTAGGAAAGAAAGAAATGTCACAGATTAACTCTTGAAAGGCAACTGCGAGTTGAAAATCATTACTGATGACTACATCATGAACTTGACGAGAGAATGCATGCGTGTGCCAAGATGTCATCAAAACAAAAGATAGCTACTTTTGATAATCTAAAACATATTCTGTTGTTTAACACTTTTTTGCAAATTACAAAACTCCATATGTGTTCTTTTACAATTTTGATGTCTTTAGTATTAATGTACTGTAGGCAGCACATTAGTTTAGTGGTTAGCATTCACATTTTGCACCTCCAGGGTCCGGGTTCAATTCCCGGCCAGGTTTGATTCCGGTCTCTGTGTACATGGAGTTTGCATGTTCTTCCCGTGCTTGGTGGGTTTCCTCCGGCTACTCCAGTTTCCTCCCACAGTCCAAAGAAATGCATGTTAGGCTGATTCACATTCCCTAAATTGCCTGTAGTGTGTGAATGTGTGTGTGCTCTAAGTCTTCTGGGATATAGAGAGTGATGAGTAATTGAGTGAGTATTTATGTACAGTGATTACATATGATTTTCTCTTGTATGTTAAGCCATTTATTTGTGTAGCACTGAATTAAACAGTCGTATTAACTGCGCCAAGTGTTTTTCATCAGCTCTTTGTTTCATGTTTTCCAGTTTCCTCACTCGGTCTGTGCCTCCTGTTTCTTTGACTTTTTGAATCAAAAAGTCCAAATACTGCAGTGTATACACAGAGTCAGATGCTAAGGCGATCCCCTCGAGCAAAACAACACACTGATAACACTCTTCCACCAGTCTGACCTTTTCTTTTTCTATTTCTGTTATTTCATTCTCCAGTCTAATTATCAAGCTCTTTTTATCTCCAGCCTCTGTGTCGTATTTCCTTTTCAGATCTTCATTAGTCTTCTTGACCTTCCTCGTCTTCATTACATACATTTTCCTTTCTTTAACATGTTTAGTGTAGTGACATCTTCTCGTACACACTGTGCATTTCTTCTCCTGCATGACGCTACACCAGGAAAGATCTTTGACCCACCAGCATCCTGGGAAATGACAGTTCTCCTCACACACTGTACAGCAAGTTGCCTCTTTCCACCCAAAGTGCCACCACTGATATTCTATCTGCACCTTTTCTTTGTAAGCCTCGTCCACCTCAATTTGAAAGTCATCCACAGATGATCTATTTTTCTCAAGTTGCTCTAAAGCCTCTTTTATTTGCTTAAGTTCTTCTTGCTTTAGCTCTGCCAGTGTGATTTGATCCTTCATATTGAAGATGGATGCTGTGAGTCGTTTGCGGTTTCTCAGCACTGCTTCAGTCATCTTTGTGCTTATGGGTTTAATTTCATTCAGAAAGGTCAGAAAGCTCCCCATTGCTTTGTGTAACAGAGTCCATGATGCTTCATAATCCTCTAAAGTTTCCTCATCATTCAGGTCTTCACAGTGAAAGCTGTCGAACCTGAAATACACCGGCTCTCCTTTATCAGTCCGAGCACATGGAACTTTAGATTCTTTGATGGCTTTAATGGCATTATTAGGTTTTCTGGAGGCGTGTGTGATGAACACAACAATGTTTTTCTCCACATCATAGCCAAATAATGAGAGAACAGCATTAAAAACATACTGCTGTCGGTCAGTGAGACGAACGGTGACTGATGTCACGACAAGACACACTGCATCGATTTCATGAACTCCATCTTTAAGTCTAAATAACTCAAGTAAACTTTCAGCAATATTTACATCCTTCTCTATTCCTTCTGTGCTTCCAAATCCAGGCGTGTCGATAACGGTCAGAGAGAACGGGCTGTGTTCAGTAAAGACATCATACACTGTTACTACATTTGTTTTAGAGCCAGTTTGATTTTCTGTTGTCTCTATAATCTCACACCAGATTTTGTCTTCACTTTTAACACCCAGCATGTAGTTGACCATGGCGTTGATGAGAGTCGACTTTCCTGCTCCTGTTTCTCCAACAAGTAATATGGTTTTATGAGGCTTACTGTTGTCCTTTTTCCTAAAAACAACTCTCTTCAGTCTTTCATCATCAGCTATAGTACTTGTGTTAAGGATGTATCTTGTGATTAATCCACCTTTTTGTCTGCTGTTACTTTTGATTTGATTTAGTTGTTCTTTCTCTGAGGTGTACAAGTCTTCGTTCCTACACAAAAAATGCAGGTGAATATTTATTTAATTTATTACATTATGCTATTAAACATTTACACAATGTAAATAATATTTGCTATTAAACATTACATGTACACTAGTCTAATGTTTCATCTTTTTCTGCGTGGTTGTTCTTTGATAAAGATGTATTGATACCCATATGAGTATGGGGAACTGGTTTAAAATGGGTTAAAAGGTCTGCGTTTCCTGAAGGAAATAGATATAGCTTGAAAAGAGCTGCAAGAACAAAAAAAACACTTTTTATACTTCCAAATCCCATCCTAAACTTCTTTGTGAATTGGGGATCAACTGCAGTAACCCTTTATGGCTATGGTCTCCAACCATTTTTACTAAAAACTGGGGAGCGACTGAGTGAAAGACCTGGTCACCCACCCTCTTATTCTGGCTGAAATGGTAACACCAATTGTGACCTCAAACATGGCATTGGACAGTGGACGTTTCAGGCTGGACAATGTTCAAAATGTGACTGGAGAAGAGCAAAGGTGTGTTCCCAGTAGACCGGCTACTTGACCTAGGTAGATAAACAACCTAAGGTTGCTTGGCTGCTGATTCCAGCAGGATTTGAGAAAGCTGTCTGATCTGTACCAAACCATTGAAATCATCACTTTATATTTACATTGTATGGACCTTGGAAAGATACAGGTTGTCAAAAATGAAATAGACAGAACAAAGATTAATATTTTTGGAATCTGGAAACTCCACTGGAAAGGAAATGGCTATTTCCAGTCAGAGCACCACACCGTTTATTACTTTATTTTTTTACAGGTTATACTGTCCAGAGAAATTGTCTGGTCTTCATCATTAGCTCAGTGGAGATCATTGCAGAGATATTAAACAATTAATGACCAACTAATCACCAACCAAATTGACTTCATCATCCTGCAGGTATACGCCCCTATATTAGCAACAGACAGAACCGTTATTCAAGAATTAATGCTGAACTCCAAAAAACAGTGGACCAAACACCCAGGAACAATATCATCTATGTGAGTGGAGATTTCAACAACAAAGTAGGAAGCCAAGCCGAAGCTGAACCACCGTGGCCTGGGGCAACGGAACAATGCCAGAGATCATTTCGTTCAATTTTGCCAGAAAAAATAGCTATAGATAATCTAACACAGGCTGCAACTAATCAAATACGTGCCCCTATACCTGGATAGTATCAGATGTGATCCATAGAAAATAAACTGACTACATCCTATGAAGTCAAAAGCAGAAAAGCACTTCTTGCTGAAAAAATGTTCCTTGGAGCTGATTTTAAGACTGATTATTAGCTGTTGGTAATGAAAGCCAAGATCAGACTGGGAAGGATCAAATAATGCCTAAATTCCAGGTGGACAAGATGTCCCCTCTGTATGCTGGCAAAAAGACTCACTGCACTCACCCTTTAAAAAATAACAGCCGGATGACCTGTGGAATGACATGGTGTTTAATTGATTTTAAACCGCACAATAGCACATTTGATATGTGAAGCCCACAAAATAGAACAATTAACTGCCAGAAGATTTCATCAAAGTAGGCAGAATGATGCGTAATTCCAACATGTGGCCAGAAGGGACAACAAAATGGGAGAGGACAATAAGAAAGGCCACACTTGCGCTCTCTTAAGGTCTTCGCTGCCCACCAAGGAACAATGAAGGGCACCAGTGGAGAAGATCTGCATGACTAACAATCCATCAAGAACAGATGGAGAGCGTATCCATTTCATGGGAATTGTGGGTAATCGTCTCCCATGCTCGGTCTTAGTGTGTGTGCATTACGCGCATAGCGTTGAGGGCGAGTCTCTATTCGGTAAACTGGTGTGTGTGTGTGTGTGTGTGTGTGTGAGAAAGTCGTCTTACACAGCAGCCCCCTTGTGGAAGAAATCGTCTGAGTTACTCCTGATTCTCTGAGTCCATTATTTCTTATGGAGAAATTTGCTTTGTTATACGAGTGGTTGGATATACAAGCACGCTTCCTTGACTTTTAAACTTTTAAAGAAAATACTATTTAAAATTCAAACTACAGCAGAAAAAAAGTGAAAAGGAGAATAAACAAACCGCACAGATTGTTTCGAGCACAGAAATGAGTTCATGAAAGTCTTGGGTGTGTGTCCATAGCAAAACAACTAAATTGTAACACTCACAAAGACCTTTTGTTTGGGGTAAAGTGACTGAACGTTTGCACCAGAGCCTCTGTTTCACGGAATAATCAGCGACTTTTCATGAATAAGTAGGACCTATTGACGTCTGGCTAATGATGTGTCAGCTGTTCACACCTATACACTCAGCATCCTCACACATTGGCACGTGCCCCACATCGCAAAAGACATCGTTTACTAAGCGAGTATATATTCATGCTCTATACAGTATGTGCTCTTTAGTTTTTGTTGTGATCTGAGTATACTATAGTACGAGCAAAATTGAGATGCTCATCAGCACAGAAACACAGTATTTATTACACAAGTATATATTTGCGTTTTGTTGCATTTCTGCAGTAATATTATTGAGGTTTGTTTTACTCACACTTTGTAAAAGGCAAGTTATTTAGCAAGTATTTATATAACACTATACTACCACTCGTCCCACACTTTGTCTGCCCTGAAAAAACCTACCACAAAGCTGCACACATCACCCCGACACGAGCAGCCCAACTTTAATTACAACACACTCAGATAACACAGAGTGGCTATTCCCTCAAAGCACTCACTCACTCACTCACTCACTATCCCTTTATCCTGTGTACAGTGTTGTGGGGGCTTGAACGCATGAGGCGGGGTACACCCTGGACAGAGTGCTAATCCATTACAGGGCTCACACACACACACACACACACACACACACACACACAATAACATGGACTTTTATTATTTATAATTTAAATTTTTTTTTTTTTCAAATGTGGGCTATTGTTGTTTACTTATACTATTTGTTAATTTAATTTAAATGAGGTTTGAGCTCGGGGTTGAGCATCGTTGAGCATTGTGATCCTCCTTTTTACTATCCTACGTAGTCTAATCAGCGCTCAGCCGCACGCATAAAGTTTTCCAAAGTGCACCGGCAGAAGTAGACTAATGATTAAAAAGTGTCGGGGGAAAAACAGCAAGGAGACAGACTCTGAACATTTCAATAATTCATCGATAAATTAGTGATGTCTTAGGTTCTGGCTATAGTGTTAAGGTGATCATGTCATTTCGTCGTCTCCGCACCAGTGGACGCGTCTATAATGCACTTTTCGTACGAATTACATAATATAAGATTTGTTTTCCATAAGTTTATATAAAAGCAGACATTTCGCTTTCTATAAGTATATATTTTTCACGTCAGTGAGGCGAGTATACACAGCGTTTCAGTTCATTTTCTAATGCACTCAAGTTCACCGAAAACAATACAGAACAGTGCACCCTGTTTACTTTCTTTATTTAACAACATCATAACGTTTTGGCTTTATTGTGATGCACTGTATGTGCCTATGTATCTTATATAGTTTTATTATATATATTTTTCCCATTAATCTGACAACACCCGTGGCTCACCCACTTTTTCTGGCTATGCGAGTGTTACAAATGATAAAATATAAGTGTTATAATGTGTTAACATTTACTTAACATAAATTCACTGCAAATAAGAAACGTATATATTTAATTTAAATTCTAAATTTGTAGTGCCATTTAAGTACTGTACCCACAGAATATAAATATTTATTCTCACGCACACACCTCAACAATACACACACTGGGGGAGGGCCGGCAACTCTTATAAGAGCAACATACATACATATTGTGGTCTACAATATACATGTAGTAGTGGCCGTTACAATGGCCAGGGGTTTGCTTCATAATTTTTTTTTTGTCCGTTTCCATCGTCCTTGTGAATTTAGTGTGTTTTTTCTCCCCGCCCATCAATCAATCAGTGCAGTGGTCTCCGAGTGGCAATTTTTTTCTTTCTTGATGCATTATTTTTATTATTATTCATTTTCATTTATTACATTTTTACTCAGTAGCGAATATGCTTACAAATGTAGCGAAGTACAATACTTCAATCAAAACATATTTAAGTAAAAGCAAAATTACAGATTAAAAAAATTAATTTAAAAAGTAGAAGTAAGAATGTCATTCGTTACTTTCCACCTCTGAATAAAATTGCGTCGCATTTTCAACTCCACGAACAATTTGCCAAACAAACAAAATGGTGAAAAAACACAACTCTATCAGCTTCTTGCACTCTTGCACGTCTAAGCTCCAGTGTGCCGAAACCATTTACTGAATAATCACGCAGATATAGGTAAAAAACTTCTAGTAATGTTCAGGCAATAGATGTGGTGTATAGATGTTGTCCCAAGGCTGTATTGGCGACAGGAGGCATTTTCAAGCTGTTATTAGTTCAGCATTGAACATCCCCAGCGATACGGGGCAGTTGCTATCTGTTACGGATGTGCAGCAGTTTGCTAAATGACAAGAATCATGATGTTGAATAGACTGAAGCCTGAATTATTAGCATGAACATTACAGCTTTGAAAGCCGAGCTGCTTGAGCAGAATGTACAGAAGTGTGAAAGTTCGTCAGACTGATGGACTGTTGCAGTGCTGTATTGCAATCGTTCAGAAAAAAAGACCAACAAAGGGCTAAATCACACTGATCCAGTATCATGGACAGAAAGTAATTAATGAAAATGAACACAAAATTATCTTAGATGCTGTGTAGAATCGCACATTAATTCCAAAGGTGAACATGCAACTTGTTCAGGGTGAATTTTTCTTTTCGAATCAAGCATAATTTTAATTTATTAATGGCACCCAACTTCTCATGCATGCCAGCACCTTCTGGTAAAAGCATTGGCTTTCAGTACTTTAAGTTGCTCCAGGAGGTTTGAATGTTTAGTTTCTGTGGCTTTCAAAAGGAATACATTAATATGATTTCTATTTAAATATGTAACGGTAGATGCAGTGCAACTTTCTGAGGTGCTCTTGTTCAGTTTAACCGCGCAATGATAACACTCCGCCATCAGGACTTTTTTAGCTTTTTCTTGCTTTTTTATTTCTCTTTATATCTTGTTTACGAAAATCTTTCTCTTTCCAGACTATTTTAAATTTCTCTTTCAGGTATTTCATGGTTTTCATGATCTTCCTTGTTTTCACCTCATATATAATCCCCTCCTTATTATGAGCAGTGTAGTCACACTTTCCAGTACACATTGTGCACGTCCCGTTATCAGACATGACACCACACTGTGAGGGACTTATGGCCCACCAGCACCCTGGATAATAGCAGGTCTCCTCACAGCTGTTACAGGTAGTGGCCTTTTAGGTTGGAATGAACCACCAGTTATATGGCAGTGGTACTTTGTCTATGTAAGGCTTGTTTATTTCTTTTATCTGATGAAGTTCCTTAATCCTAAAATCTGTCAGTGTGACTCAAACATTTAAACTGGAGAGCTTCGCTAACAATTGGTCAACAATTGGTTGCATCTCATCATGCTTTCATTTGTCTTCCAGTATACACTTTCATTTTCTTTCAAAATGGTCAGAAAGCTTTCCATACTTTTGTTTAACTGCTCCACTGATGCTTTATAATAGCTCAATATGTCCTCATCATTAAGGTTTTCACAGACAAATTTGTAGAACCTGAAACATGGAAGTTTCTGTTCATTACTCTAACCAAGCCAGCCGTTATTTTCTTTACTTGCATATGGAACCCCTGCTTTGTCATGTGTGACTAACAGAACTGTGTTACAGTCGAATATAGAAAGTGCAGCATTAAAAAGATTCAGTTGTCGGTTAGTGATAGTTGATAGTGATAGTAATAAATTTGAATATCTCATGCAAACACTCAGCAATTTTTTTTCTCCTCCGAATCTTCTGGGCGTATCCATGCAAGTCATTGGTGGTCAGAGAGAACGGGCTGTGATCAATAAACACATGATACACTGTGATTGATTCTGTCTGAGAAACAGTCTGGTATTTTTGTGTCTCTATGATCTCACACCAGATTTCATGCCATTGATGATAGTCGACTTATCTACTCCTGATTCTCCAGCCAGGAATATGGTTCTGTGAGGTTTGTGCTTTTCACGTAGCTGATGGACGCATCAATCATAGTAGACCTACTGTATCTAGTCTGTCTTCTTCTGCACTTTATACAGTGTTATAAAGTTTGTGCTTCTCTCCAAACTCCACTACCTCAATCTATCCTTAATTTCAGTCCTTGTGCTTAAAATATATCAGATGAACCCTTACCTGAAATCATAATGAAGAGAATGGGCCATGACTGGTGTCTTGTTACTGGTATCTGATATAAAGAAGTAAATCAGGACAAAGTCTAAGTTTTAAGTAAGAGAGAAAATTATTATTCTCAGGGCAAAATTAATTACTGGCATGTTAAAAACAATAGTGTGGAATTAACCATTCAGGAACTACAGCTATTTTCATATTCACATCACCATAAGTAATGAAACAAACTAACATAAATACAGACCGAGGATTGGCTTTAATGCTGAAAAAGGATGAGAATCTGTGGCAATCTGATTAATGTAATTTGCTTATGAGCCTTTCAACAAGTAGATTAAACAAAAAATATAAATATAAATTAGTAAAATGTAAGTGTTCTTGATATGTACATTATAGCTATAATGAAGTACATTTACTTTAGATACTTTTAAACGTTTATGAAATGTTTTGAAAGATATCAGGCAGAAATAAGAAGATTTATATTGAAGCTTTAAATTTCCTTACACACTCGATGTTCTCCAGAAAAGCTTTTTTCCCTCGACACAAAATGGAGGGTCTGGATTTTTCTTTCACTTATAGTTCTTTCTTTCTCTGGTTGGTGGGAAACACACACACACACACACACACACACACACAAACAAATGACACAATGGCAACAGATACTACTAATAATGTCATAACCCTAATCAATGTTATTCTTGTGTGAAAATTTCACAAACATATACATAAAACAAAATACATAATCTACTCTATACACAAGGTTTAACAACATCATCCAGCAGCAGGTGCTCTTCTTTGTGGCTTATATCATAAAGTAGAATTAGTAGGGATGAATGTATTAATTAAACGATTAGAGATAGGGCTAACTTGAGCCAATTATAAAATTAGTTGGGGCCAAGTGGGACATTGGATTGTACAGAATAACAGAACACAGCTCTGAGAGTAAAAACTCCCTTTTTTCGCTATATAATACCCTGATATACTAATGCACAACAAGGATTTTAGATTCTTTGATGGTTTTAATGACATTATTAAGTTTCCTGGAGGTGTGTGTGTGTGTGTGTGTGTGTGTGTGTGTGTGTGTGTGTGTGTGTGTGTGTGTGTTTCTCCACATCATAGCCAAACAACGAGAGAACAGCATTAAAAACAAACTGCTGTCGGTCAGTGAGACCCAACAAGACACACTGCATCGTTTTCATAGACGCCATCTTTAAGTCTAAATAACTCAAGTAAATCTACTGTATGTAATGTAGGAATGAACAGGCTACCCCAGAGTGAGCTGTCAATCTCTTACACTCCCGAACTACTCCCCTAGTCCGAGTGGCGCCATCCTGACTCCCTAATCTCATCCATGACACAAAGCAGTGAGAAGTTTAACTTCATGGAAAGAGAGACAATCATGGAAAGAGAGAGACAACACCAGATGACTAGGGATATCCTCGAGCAGCAAAAGTGTAAATCAGTAAACGAAGAAGAGACAAGTCTGCAGCTTCACTTCGAGTTGGGGGGAAACCCCCTGTAGGTCATTATATATATATATATATATATATATATATATATATATATATATATATATATATAAAGATCTTTCATGTCTAACAAGCTAAATAGGTGCAAAAAGAAAATCAATTGTAGCATCACCATCACCACTTAAAGCATATCCAAACACATCATTTACCTTTTAATGTGTTGGTTGATCTTCTTTTTCTTCCGTTCACCCACAGCTGAACCCTGAATTGAGCAGCCTCCTGCCTTTATTCAAAGCAATACCCGACTGTTAGCATCATGTGACTTACAGGAACAACCCAACACATACAGTATAGAGCGTTTCCTGAGTAAGGTGTTGACTTCCTGTGCATTGGTCTCTTTATGGTTACAGATATCATATTATGATTTTGTTACTGACACCATCAGGCCATGCAATAAGGCCTACATTGTTTTACTCAAGTAACCAATAATGGAAATTTATTTGGTGATAGTTTTAAATATATAATGATTAAGTATTTTATGCCAATATGCCTGAAACTACTAATAACCAGCATTTTTCACAACCACCAAGCCCCAATGAAACTGGCTAATGAACATGATATTGCTCAAATTGTGTGTAACTTCAGCAAGAGATATTCCTTTCCAATTACTGCAGCATGGTGAGAAGCTGGTGGCTAAAAGACCAACTTATTACCTAAGATACAAAAAACTAGGCAACTTGGTTATGTTGCTGCAGCAGGTACAGAAACAGCCTGTACACTCATCTGTGCCACCGACTGTTAGTAGCTAGAGAGGTCTTTATATGTCGTACAGACAGATGTGTTTGTTAAATCTAAAACACTGTCTATACAGTACCATGTTTGAAAAAAACAAACCTGAGTTAGCTGGCTAGCATGTTCCTAAAAAACCATGGACATGGGGGCGTCCTGATGAACATAGAGTTCAAGATTAATGTAAATCTGATGGCAAATTACTTGCATTATCATAATTTACATAAACTTGTTTATCTGATTTTTCAAAAACTATATCTCAAAAAAGATGCTCTGAATCAAGTACTGCTTGGTTACCTTCTTCTTTTTTTTTTCTTTTTATCTCCACAGCCCAAGCTGTACTGTAGGTATTTATCAGGTTTAGAAGAATGTGTTTGTCCTGCAAATATGTTGTAATGCATTCTTTTTTACTTTAAGTAAATGTTCACAATATTTTTATTTGAAATTTGGGAAAAATGTTGTCAGTAGTTGTCATAGAATTTTAAAAAACCCTCTTCATTTTAAAGCATAGACCTTCAAAAAAAAAAAGAAAAGAAAAACTAAGTGGTAGGCCTGAGAAACTGATCATTGTCCCATGGTCTCTCTTGTTTTTTTTTCCCCTTCTCTTCTTACGGTGTTTAAAAACCATTGCTATTAGATTATTTATTGCGGACCTTAAGTAATCAAGAGAAAACAATTTATTTTATTTCGGGCCATGTAGATTTGGAGGTTTTTTTTCTCCCTTAATAACGTAAACCTTCATTTAAACACTGCATTTGGTGTTTAATTATGTTATCTTTGACTAATAGTTAACAGTTTTTGATGAGCAGAAACATTTAAGTGTGACAAACATGCAAAAGAATAAGAAATCATGAAGGGGGCAAATAGTTTTTCACACCACTGTATGTGTTTATACTCAAGCATGAAAATGAAGGAACTTGGAAAAATGAAGGAACTCTCTTTATTCTATACATTTCTAACCTGCCAGTTATTGGACTAAAATCATTATTACCTCTGTGTTGGATTTTTAAATAATAAGATGCCGCTAGAATAAAAATACATGCAACACAAATGATCATAATATAATAATATACACTCACCTAAAGGATTATTAGGAACACTATACTAATACAGTGCTTGTTCCCCTTTCGTTTTCAGAACTGCTTTAATTCTACGTGGCATTCAAATCAAATTCAAATTTTATTTGTCACATACACAGTCATACACAGTACGAAATGTAGTGAAATGCTTACACAACCGCCAGTGACCTTAAAAAGAGAATTAAAGCTTACATAAGTAATAAATATGAATAAAAGAAATACGATAGAAAAATTAAATAAAAATAAAATAAAAATAAAATTCAACTAGGAAAAATAGAACTAAAAATAGAAACTGAAAATAGAAATATGCTATACGAAAATAGAAATATACTGTACAAATAGAAAATATAATGGTGTGCAAATATGCATAGAAAAAGTGTCTTTGTGCAATGGTTATTAAGCATTGATTCAACAAGGTGCTGAAAGCATTCTTTAGAGATGTTGGCCCATAGGATAGCATCTTGCAGTTGATGGAGATTTGTGGAATGCACATCCAGGGCACGAAGCTCCTGTTCCACCACATCCCAAAGATGCTCTATTGGGTTGAGATCTGGTGACTGTGGGGACCATTTTAGTACAGTGAACTCATTGTCATGTTCAAGAAACCAATTTGAAATTTGGTGATGGGTACATGGTGGTCATAAAGGGATGGACATGGTCAGAAACAATGCTC
The DNA here is from genome assembly GCF_024256425.1 of Clarias gariepinus. Lineage (NCBI taxonomy): Eukaryota > Metazoa > Chordata > Actinopteri > Siluriformes > Clariidae > Clarias > Clarias gariepinus. Next base: position 1,683,062 of record NC_071103.1, on the reverse strand, counting down.
AGGTAGCCCGTGGCATTTAAACGATGCCCAATTGGCACTATGGGGCCTAAACTGTGCTAAGAAAACATCCCCCACACCATTACACACCACCACCAGCCTGCACAGTGGTAACAAGGCATGATGGATCCATGTTCTCATTTTGTTTACGGCAAATTCTGACTCTACCATTTGAACGTCTTAACAGAAATCGAGACTCATCAGACCAGGCAACATTTTTCCAGTCTTCAACTGTCCAATTTTGGTAAGCTTGTGCAAATTGTAGCCTCTTTTTCCTATTTGTAGTGGAGATGAGTGGTACCCGGTGGGGTCTTCTGCTGTTGTAGCCCATCCACCTCAAGGTTGGGCATGATGTGGCTTCACAAATGCTTTGCTGCATACCTCAGTTGTAACGAGTGGTTATTTCAGTCAAAGTTGCTCTTCTATCAGCTTGAATCAGGCGGCCCATTCTCCTCTGACCTCTAGCATCAACAAGGCATTTTCGCCCACAGGACTGACGCATACTGGATGTTTTTCCCTTTTTACACCATTCTTTGTAAACCCTAGAAATAGTTGTGCGTGAAAATCCCAGTAACTGAGCAGATTGTGAAATACTCAGACCGGCCCATCTGGCACCAACAACCATGCCACGCTCAAAATTGCTTAAATCACCTTTCTTTCCCATTCTGATATTCAGTTTAGAGTTCAGGAGATTGTCTTGACCAGAACCACATCCCTAAATGCATTGAAGCAACTGCCATGTGATTGGTTGATTATATAATTGCATTAATGAGAAATTGAACAGGTGTTCCTAATAATCCTTTAGGTGAGTGTATAATATAAATCTAATCAATGTGTTTCAGAGTTTGTTTTTCTTTATGGAATTTCTTACTGCTAAATATTTGTTAAAAGTAAAAGTCAGTAAATAAAAAGTATTTAGTAAGTATTGTTAAGTAAATGGACGGCAAGGTGGTGTAGTGGTTAGTACTGCCGGCTTGCACCTCCAGGGTCTGAGTTCGATTCCCAGCCAGGCTTGATTCCCATCTCTGTGGGATGGAGTTTGCATGTTCTCCCCGTGTTTGGTGGGTTTCCTCCAGGTACTGCAGTTTCCTCCCACAGTCCAAAGACTAGGCTAATTGGCATTTCCAAATTGCCCAAAGTGTGTGTGTGCGCCCTGCGATGGGTTGGCATCTGGTATAGAAGTTGAGTAAGTAAGAGTGTTAAATAAATCAGTTTTAGTAATATAACAAACTAATACAACCACACAATCCAGGGAGGCATAATTCAGTGTCTTCTTGTACCAGAATAAATGCAGAGGGTTGTGGCAGCAAAATCAGTCATGTGGATCATTGACTTCTATAATGGATCGGTCGACCTAGGGTGCCTGTGTAAATTGGGCTATTGTTAGTCGAAAAAGGAGAGGAGGGAGGCATGTTCATAGGCAGAGAGAAAAGAGGAAAGGCAAGAATTTAGGAATGACAGTGGGGACTTTGAATGTTGGTTCTATGACAGAGAAGGCAAGAGAAATGGTTGACATGAAGAAGAGAAGGAAGGTGGATATACTGTGTGTTCAGGATCAAATAGGGTGATTAATCTGAAGCTAAAGGTGTGATGTGCAATGTTGATAGTGGTTATGCCCCACAGGTAGGATGTGATTTAGAAGAGAAGGAGAAATTCTGGAGTGAGCATCCCTAGAGGTGAGAGAGTGGCGATTGTTACAGTTTTTAATGTACATGTTGGGGAAGTGAACAGAGGTGATCAGAATGTGATGGGCAGGTTTTTTCTTCAGGACAGAAATGCAGAAGGACAGGTGCTGGTGTACAAAGAGGATGGAAATGACAGTAGTAAATACTTTCTTCCCAAAGAGGCAGGAACATAGAGTTAAATACAGTATAAGAGTGGAAGCACTCAGGTGAATTGTCATTTGTGTTAACAATGTAATCTGAAAGAGATCATTAACTGTAAAGTGTTGGCAAGGAAGGCGAAGAGGACAAAGTGGTGGAAGTTAAAAAAAGAAGAATGTTGTGCAGTTTTCAGGGAGGAATTGAGACAGGCACTGGGTGGTCAGGGGGTACTTCCAGTTTACTGGACAACTACAGCTAACGTGATCAGGAAAACAAATAGAAGGGTACTTGGTATATCATCAGGAAAGGTAAAAGTGGACAAGGAGACTTGGTGGTGGAACAAAAAACTCCAGGAGTGTGAGGACCTGTGTACTAGTTTGGACAGTAAGGACAGAGAGGTGGATCTGTACAGGGTAATGAGGCAGAGAGATAGAGATGGGAAGGATGTGCAGCACATTAGAGTGATTAAAGATAGGGATGGAAATGTACTGACAGGTGCCAGGAGGGTGATGGGAAGATGGAAGGAGTACTTTAAAGAGCGGTTATCCTAGGGTTAACTTAGTTCCAATTCCAACTAGATAAAACTAAACTTATTACCACGGATTAATCAGCAACATGTTTGTTAGTTCTAATTCCAACTAGATTACTAAAAGATGTAATGCATACAGCTGGACCGTGGTGAAATAACCAATTACAAACTGGTTTCAAACTTTCCCTTTATTTGAAAAATATTAGAAAAGGTGGTGTTTAGCTTAAATATGCACATTCTTACAGGGAAACAACATCTTTGAGGAATTTTAATCAGGTTTCAGGCCCCCATCATAGTACAGAAAGATATAATTGCAAATGACTTTATCTTCGGATCAAGGCTGCACCTCAATACTATATACTACTCGATACCATTTTGTAGATCTAAACAGAGAACTGTCCGGTGTAATGCAAGTAAAATATGGGGTCCCACAAGGGTCAGTTTTAGGACCTCTGCTGTTACATGCTTCTTTTGGGTAACATCATTAGAAGACATGGGATTAATTTCCACTGCTATGCTGATGATACCCAGTTTTACATCTTATCAAAACTAGATGAAATATCCAAGTTGTCCAGATTACCTGAGTATGTCCAAGATATAAAATATTGGATGACCGATAGTTTGCTCTTACTAAATTCAGACAAGACAGAAATATTACTTATTGGTCCAAAAAAAAAAAAACAAATGCTCTTTCACTTCAGCTTGCACTTAAAAGGATGTACTATTACTACAAGCTCGACAGTGAAAGACCAGGGCATAATATTAATTTTTATGACAGTTTACAATATTACGACAGTTACTTATCTCTTGAAAATAAGATTTCCAATATTACAAAAACAGCCTTTCATCTTAGAAATATTGTCAAGTTTGGGAACATTTGTAGCGTTTTAACGTTATAATGACAATGAAAAGCTGCCGGCATTCTCCACCATAATACTGTGTATAGGTAGAGTTTTAACATAATAATGACCATGAATAGTTTCCGGCATTCTTCATCATTAATACGTAGGGTTTACATAATCAAGACAACGAATGTTGGTTGCATTGTCCACCAATAAATATAGACATTTTAATGTGAACACAATGCCAACGCATCCGTCATCATTAATAAGTAATTTTTAGCTCTGGGTCAGAGTTGTATCGAATCTTTAACGATTCGGTTTAATTTGATAAATTGAATCAAAATTTATAACGTACACTATATTGACTACCCGTCCAGCGTTTAGCACATTTTAGTGTATCTTACTAGTTCTGGTTATCACATGGCCAACAGCTATAACACAAAATCTAGTATTAAGCAATTTATGAGCAAGGTAACACGATCTGGGCAAATGTTTAGACTTTAAAATACATGACCAAGACAACAGTACTTTATAAAGAAACGAGAATTTATTTGACTAATCTACGATACATGAAACTACACTACTTGAACGCACGCACACACACATGCATACACACAAACAATTTGGCAAGTGAAAATGAATGAAGTTATTCTAGTACTGTTTACTAGATCAACGAAAGTCACAAGAGCAGAGTCTTGGGTTCAATCTTACGGTTTAGTTATGAAATGAGCACCAACTTCAGCAAGGTATGCAGCTTTGTTTGTTTACTTGCGTTATGTTTCGTTCTCATCCGTGGGTTCGCCTCCAGCGAAGGGAATCACGGCATTGCTGGTTGGTTGGTGCGCTGTTGTAGAGATGACGTCAGTCGGGAAAGCCCCTTGGTGAGGCGTTGGTTGCCTGGTTACCGATGGCTGCGCTCTGGAACTTCTCCTAAGATTTCCTTCGTTGCAGGACTTTGGAGTTCTGGCACGAAGTCTCGTTGAGAGTTCTTGAAGAGCGGATGACGCCAGCAGCGGTGGCGCAGCGCCCGCAAGGGCGAAGCCCGAGCTGCTTGGAAGATGTTGTAGGTTGCAGTTGTGTTGATAACTTCTCTTCTTCTTCTTTTTACTGTGGACTTCCTGAGGGTTTTTGTCCCTTGGGGGTCAGTCCGTCCCACAGGTGATTCATCCAATCGGATGTGATTGCAGGGCTTAGCCACACCTCACGTGGTTCCTCCTTCTATGCATAAATTAGCCAGGTGTTTCGGCAGTCACGTGTGACCCATCCGGTTGGAGTTTTTAATACTTTATACAAAGTAATTTTGCATGAGCTCTGTTCATGTTACCAATTACCCATGTTTACCAACATTCTTGAAATAAAGCCAGCTTGAGATTGACACCAAACATTACATATCTTACCCACTCATTCCTTCCTTTATCTAATAAAAAGGTTTGTAAATGCTGATTACACCTTTAAAGTTATGCAGATTAATCAAACATATACACAGGAATAAAAGGAACTGTGTAAATATATGTAAATACGTTTTGCCCTACTGGCACACTTTAAAGATGTTTAAAATAGTGTCCATGCCGTATGCCTTTGTTCATGGAAAGGCATGTCTTCCGGAGGTCAAGAGAGTGTCCAGATGTAATGAGTACTCTTCCCCCCCAGCTCGGGGTGAAGCTGTAAAACTGTATTCTTTGTTTACCGGATCGCCGATTTACACCCTCGGTTTCGGGGTCTACTTCAAAGCATCTGGCCTTGTGGAGTTTCTTAGTTTTACAGACGTCCTCCTTAAGATAGCGAACCAGATAAGGTTATCAGGATGGTGCCATGCATGTTGGGAGAGGGGGTTCAGGAATGTGATCCATTGACTGTTCTCTCTATGGGAGCCCTGTTATTCGCTACACATTTTATCAGTATCTGATGAAGAAAAGCTAGTTCATACATTTATGACCTCCAGACTGGACTATTGTAATTCATTACCAGGTGGTTGTCCTGCATCCTCAATAAACAAGCTTCAGTTAGTCCAAAATGCAGCCGCCAGAGTTCACACCAGACCAAGAAAATATGATCATATAACCCCAATACTATTAGTATTATAAATTTAAAATTGATTACAAACTAGCATTACTTACGTACAAGGCTTTAAATGGGTTAGCTCCCACATATCTAGCCAGTCTTCTGACATGTTACAATCCACAGTGCTTAAGATCACAAAACTCCCAAAAAAAGTTCCCAGAATATCAAAGTCCACAAAAAATGGCAGAATGTTTTCATATTTAGCTCCTAAGCATTGGCATCTTATTCCTGTCGGGGCTCAGACACAGTCTCCAAGTTTAAAAGCAGACTTAAGACACATCTCTTTAGCCTGGCATACACATAATTCACACTCTTACCTAGTGCTGCTAATATAATGAAGGGCAGCTATGCTAATTTATTTCCACCTTTTTTTTTCCTACCCACCCTGAGGCATCTGAAGATTCTGCCAGTTCCACTAGACAGAGGCCAACCCTGCAAGGATCCCGAGGCATCCAGAGAATGACCACCTCCTGGATTCTACTTCATGATGGTTCAGATCTACACATGCTGCTCCTGAGCTCCCAGTGATCCAGATGCTCACCAGATGCTCTCTGCCCTCTGCACCTGTCTGACTCATCCTGGTGCCATGCTTGTGCTGAACTGAACTGGACTCCATGTTAACTTCGACATCTTCTATACATTCTTCTTATAATAAACTTCTAGCTGTCTAACACACAGTATGACTGCAGATCAATCCCTGCTATCTGGTATGACGCAAATAAGGATGGGTTCCCTCTTGAGTCTGATTCCTCTCAAGGTTTCTTCCTATTGCCATCCCAGGGAGTTTTTCCTTGCCAACGCCGCCTTTGGCTAGCTCATCAAGGACAATCGGATCACTATGATCTTTACACATTTTTACTTTCTCCTACACATTTTCATAATCTTCTTTTAATTTTGTGGGGCTGCTTTGAGACCACTGTTAAGTAAAATATAAATAAAATTAAATTGAATTAAATAAAATTAGTGCCAATCTTTAAGAACAAGGGTTATGTGCAGAGCTGTGACAATTACAAAGGAGTAAAGCTAATGAGTCATACAATTAAGCTTAATGTAGTGGAAGCTAGGTTAATTTGAGCAGCAATATGGTTTCATGCCTACAAAGCGTACAACAGATGCAGTATTTGCTTCGAAGATGCTGATGAAGAAGAACAGAGAAGGTAGTAGGGAGCATTATTGCATTGCATCAAGGCTCTGAGCCCCTTCTTGTTTGCTTTGGTGATGGGCAGGATGACAGTTGACAGATGGTTAGACAGGAGTCTTCATGGACTATGATGTTTGCAGATGACATTGTGCTTTGTAGCGAGAGCAGGTAACATGTGGTGGAAAATCTAGAGAGATGGAGGTACGCTCTTGAAAGCAGAGGAATGAAGATTAGCTGCAGCAAGACAGAATACATGTGTGTGAATGAGAAGGACCCAAGTGGAACAGTGAGGCTACAGGGGGGCTGAGGTAAAGAAGGAGCAGGACTAGAATAGGATCAAGAATATGTTCATCAGAGGGACAACCTATGTTAGATGTTTTGGAGATAAAGTCAGAGGGGATAGATTGAGGTGGTTTGGACATGTTCAGAGACTGTGAGCATATCAGTAGAAGGATGCTGAGGTTGGAACTGCCAGGCAGAACGTCTAGAGGAAGACCAACAAGGATTTCAAATTCAAATTTTATTTGTCACATAAAAAGTCATACACAGTACGATATGCAAAGAAATGCTTATACGACTGCCCATGACCTTAAAAACTAAAAGCTTATACTGTAGATAAGAAATAAATATGAATAAAAAAATAATGATAGAAAATAAATTTAATTAGGATAAAAATAAAAATATCCTGTACAAATAAGGACATATATCACAATTTAAAAAATATATATAAAAAAAAGGAAATTAATAAAAATGTAGAAATTTAGTGTAAATAAAGGGAAAAAATGAAGTAAAATTGACTGGGGGAATGCAAATATGCATAAAAAGTGTCTTATTAAAGTGTCTTATTAAAGTGTCTTGTGCAGTGGTCCAGAAATGAAAATATAACTACGTATGTGCGAGTGTGCATGAACGTGTCCATAAGTGGGAAGACAATTTTGGATGTTAAAAAGATTTATGGATGCAGTGAGAGAAAACATGAAGCTAGTTAGAGAAGAGAATGCGAAGGATAGGGTTAGATGGAGGCAGATGATTCACTGTGGCGACCCCTAAAGGGAAAAGCCAAAAGGCAAAGAAGAAGAATATAGCATAAAATAATAAACTGCACAGGATATTTTTCAGTTTTTTCATAATTATATGCACTTGTATCACACCTCCAGGGTCCAGACATGATTCCCACCTTGGGGCCTGTGTGCACGCAGTTTGCATGTGCTACCTGTGTTTGGTGGGTTTCCTCTGGGTACTCCGGTTACCCCTCATAGTACAAAGCCATGCAGATTAGCTAATGGCATCTCATCCAGGGTGTACCCTGCCTCATGTTCAAAGTCTCCTGGGATAGGCTCCAGGCCCACGACACTGTATACAGGATAAAGCGGTATAAATGATGATTAATAGTTCAAAACTCTTCATTTACAGCACACTGAAATTGGGGTGAAGTTTTTCCTTAAAATGTTAAAAGAAGAAAAAAAAAAGAATTCCTTATTTTTACTGTGGATTTATTTTTGTCAGCAGTGCATGCTTTAAGTCTAATCTCTCCAAGTCAAATCTTTTGGTTTTATTCCGCTAAACTAAACTGGAATGGAATATAAATGATTTTCCTATTTTATCTAATAAGAAAATTATTCTCTATACAAGTGCCTTTAGCTATGTTTATAAAATTGATCTAACTTAAGCAGTTTATGTACTACTTTTTTTTACTATACTGTACTTCTGATTAAATAGTTCTGCCTACTGACCCAATTACCAACAGCAAATGCAGTTGACTTTATAACCACACTGAGGCGCTGTTTACTTTATTCAGAGCAGGTTTAGATGGGTGAGGTGAATTACAACAGTTAAATTTGGATTTATAAAATTAATAATTAATGCAGATTATCACTAGTATTATGACATGACCAAACTTAAACAATATCTTCCACTAAGTCAGATTCTTTGCCTTCACCTGTAAAGTCCTCTCCTCCTGACTTGGTTTGCATTTGGATGACTTTTGGAAAGTATCCTAACTGATAAACATGCATTTACACTACAGGCCAGTGTCTTTATCAACATGTCTTTTTTACAAAGTGCCACTGTAGTTTGGTCTCATTTTCTTTTCGTCCATTACAAAACGGCATTTAATACAAGGCACAGTAAAGTTGTAAAACTAACACAAGAGACAAGTTCATATCCTAAGAACAACTCAAAAATGAGCAAATTTGAAAAACAGAAAGTGAGCTTTTTTTTATCTTCTGTAAGAAAATAGTTTTTCTAACTTGGTCTCCAGTGAAGTAAAGACAGGTTAAGGTTCAAATTATCCAACAATTTATTTATACTTATCAAGTGACGTTCAGATCACAATCTCACAAATGCAAAAATACTAAAATACCATAAACATATAAAATATTCTACTGCATATAAATTCACCATCCCCTTAAATAGGCACACCTCTACATCTGTGTATTAACGTAGTTATCCATTCAAATTCACAGAATCTTGCAGGTCAAGTCAAGAAGATCTACAGTGGTGCGAAAAACTATTTGCCCCCTTCCTGATTTCTTATTCTTTTGCATGTTTGTCACACAAAATGTTTCTGATCATCAAACACATTTAACTATTAGTTAAAGATGACATAAGTAAACACAAAATGCATTTTTTAAATGATGGTTTTTATTATTTAGGGAGAAAAAAAAAAAATCCAAACTTACATGACCCTGTGTGAAAAAGTAATTGCCCCCTAAACCTGGTTGGGCCACCCTTAGCAGCAATAACTGCAATCAAGCATTTGCGATAACTTGCAACGAGTCTTTTACAGCGCTCTGGAGGAATTTTGGCCCACTCATCTTTGCCGAATTGTTGTAATTCAGCTTTATTTGAGGGTTTTCTAGCATGAACCACCGTTTTAAGGTCATGCCACATCTTAATAGGATTCATGTCAGGACTTTGACTAGGCCACTCCAAAGTCTTCATTTGTTTTTCTTCAGCCATTCAGAGGTGGATTTGCTGGTGTGTTTTGGGTCATTGTCCTGCTGCAGCACCCAAGATCGCTTCAGCTTGAGTTGACGAACAGATGGCCGGACATTCTCCTTCAGGATTTTTTGGTAGACTGTAGAATTCATGGTTCCATCTATCACAGCAAGCCTTCCAGGTCCTGAAGCAGCAAAACAACCCCAGACCATCACACTACCACCATTATATTTTACTGTTGGTATGATGTTCTTTTTCTGAGATGCTGTGTTACTTTTACGCCAGATGTAACGGGACACGCACCTTCCAAAAAGTTCAACTTTTGTCTCGTCGGTCCACAAGGTATTTTCCCTAAAGTCTTGGCAATCATTGAGATGTTTTTTAGCAAAATTGAGACGAGCCTTAATGTTCTTTTTGCGCCTTGGAATGCGCCTTGGAAATCTGCCATGCAGGCTGTTTTTGACCAGTCTCTTTCTTATGGTGGAGTCTTGAACACTGACCTTAATTGAGGCAAGTGAGGCCTGCAGTTCTTTAGATGTTGTCCTGGGGTCTTTTGTGGCCTCTCGGATGAGTTGTCTCTGCACTCTTGGGGTAATTTTGGTCGGCCGGCCACTCCTGGGAAGGTTCACCACTGTTCCATGTTTTTGCCATTTGTAGATAATGGCTCTCACTGTGGTTCGCTGAAGTCCCAAAGCTTTAGAAATGGCTTTATAACCTTTACCAGACTGATAAAGCTCAATTACTTTTGTTCTCATTTGTTCCTGAATTTCTTTGGATCTTGGCATGATGTCTAGCTTTTGAGGTGCTTTTTTTTCAGTGATTTCTTGATTGAAACAGGTGTGGCAGTAATCTTGCTAAGCTCACCAATAGAAATCACAACCATTGAAACTAAAACAAAATATAGACATACATAACATAAGATAATCTGGACACAGAGCTAAACAAGATAAGTGGCTAGACAAGACACGGAGCAAAACGAGACTAGGAGGTAAACCTAACTAAGAGCTACACCTGACTAAAAAGTTAGCAAAGATGGCATGACACCAAGACATGGAGAATTTACAGATTACCCAAACAGCACTTGAAACACAAAAGATGTCAGACGCAGGGCAACTGAACAAAGTGCTATTTATTGCAAAACTACAGTAATCAGTCACTTCTAATTAGCTACCACGGTTCAGGTGAGCGTTCCAGTCACCTGACCGAGGTGTACTCTGGGAAATGAAGTTCTAACACAAGAAAACACAACTAATCTTAAAATGGAGTCTCTGCGTATGGCTCCCTCTAGGGGCTAACCGTGACACTCAGCTAGCAGAAGGTTCCTATCCTGATTTGCGGTGGATGTTACAGTATGTGGAGAGAACACGGATCAGAGTCTGATCCAGACCATAATTATCTGCTATCTTTTTGCTTTAATAAGATTTTTCTTATTTCACATCCTTACCTTATTAAAAATAAATAAATAAATAAATATATCTATATATCCCTGAAGAATTATGAGGAGCTTCAGAAGCTCTTTTAAGCAATGAAACCAAAGATGTAAAACTGTTCTTATCTATTATGGCCATTCCCAAACACAACAAAGCTTTGGCACAGTTTGAAATCCTCTGCAGCCCACCCAAATCTTTAATCACAAAATCTAAAATCAACACCTTATTCCAAGATTTAAAAAAATAAGATACAATTGAAAAAATCATGTATTTTTTTGCTTTATTAGTTCTGGTTCTGGTTATTTTTTTAAAACTTTTATTTTTTTGGAGTCTATCTATCATGTGACTATCATGTGATTTTTATAGTTAAAGAATTAAAGTCAGCAAAGCCAGAATAATTGGCATCTTTCATGAAGATGAGCTATTACATAATGTTGTTGGTGGTCTTTCGGCTGCTCCTGGCAAGGGGTCGACACAGCGAAATACCCAGTCCGCACAACAACTTGGCACAGGTTTTACGCCGGGTGCCCTTTCTGACGCACCCCCCTCCCCCCCATTTTTATCCGGGCTGGACTGCATCCAGTGTCTGGGGTTTGGGCACTGGCTGGGTATCGAACCTGGGCCTTCCGCATGGCTACCACTGAGCCACCAGCGCCCTAAGATGAGCTATTACATAATGATTGTTAAAAAGAAAAGATCCATCATCTACCACATACTGTAATAAACTCCGGGCGAAGAAGACCAAGTCTTTTGAAAAATATGTTAGCAAAATATGTAATTCATTGTTCCATCATCACTCAAACTCCAGAACCACTAGATCTCCTTTAGAAAAAGTTTTAATTTGTAGTCAATAATCAAACAGTACTTGTAATCTAAATCAATAAAAGAAAGTTTTTTTGTCTGGACATTGGTCAGAACTCGCTCCTTTATGATACCTTTACATTTCATACATCAGGCTTAGAAAATCCATAAGTATGAATGCTTGTATATCTGTGTCTAAGTGTCTGTCTGTCTGTCTGTCTGCCCCACCAGATTGTGTCACAGCATCATTCAAAACAGTCTGTACAGAATTTACTGAATCTCCTGCAGTCCTTAAATCTCTGTCTGATGTTTAATCTGGACCGTAAGTGAAATTTAAATGTTGAGTAAAAGTGATGTTATGAACAGTTATGTGTGGGATTTAATAATCTACTTTAAAATAATCTACTAATGCGCTACTGTCTCAATGTAAACAAACACCAATAAAGTGAATATTTTTATTTTTTATATATTTTATATATATATATTTTTAGTTCCCTGTTTTTAATGCATTGTCGTCTGAGGGCCTGAAGATCACTGGCATCCTATATTGCTTTTTAGCCTTGTTGCTTGCACACAGAGATTTCTTTAGATTCTCAGAATCTTGTAAGGATATGATGTACTGCATGATGAAATTATGATTTATTCAAAGTCTTTGCAATTTTACATTGAGAAACACTGTTTGACAATTCAGAGATGCAGCGTTTCACAGATTGTCGAACCTCTGCCCATCAGAGTGTTCGGAGAGACTTTTTTTACTATTTGTTACTATGTGTGGCGTGTCTATGTAATGGTCACTTAATGTAATCATTAGGTAGCACTGGTAAGGTATCAGGGCCAAAGGAAAAGAAAAAGACAAGGAAAAGACAAATAAATGACAAAGAGCGCATAAAGTGCAAGACAAAGGCAAAGACCCAGCCTTTGTCTTCCAAAGAGAGAGAGAGAGAGACTATAGCATGCGCTCTTATGAAATTCTCTTACATAAATCCTCTGTAAGGACATGGGCCCCAAGGGATAGGAGTTCTTTTTTTTTAGTTTCCAGAGTCCTGTACGGTCTTGTGCATTTGTTCTGTTATTTTGTGTTTTCTTTTACTTCCTTTAAGTTCACTAATTAATAATCCCACTCCATCTTCAAATGGCAGGGTCTTCCTGTGCGTCTCATAAGCACTCTCACAACCTCCTATTTCATTGACTCCCTTCAGAAGCCGTGCGTTAGGGCTCTTATAAATATTATTTCATCTTGTGGTGTGGCTCTCCATCCTGCACCATACTGTTATCTGTGGCCAGTCATGACCTATTTCCAATTACCCTAATTACTTGCAAAATGTGTTCTCACAGCTCTTAATATAACCATCACTGTTATAGTTATATAGTTAATATAACCTAAATCACTGACATTTTCAGCCTTTTGTTTCTTTTTGGAGACATGTTGCTGCCATCAATTTCAATATCACATTAATTTCTTTCCTTAAATGGTACATTTTCTTAGGTTTAATCTTTTCTACTGCCCACTGTGAATGAAATATGGGTTTATGAGATTTGCAAATCATTGCATTTGGTTTTTATGTAAATATTACACATTATTTAACTTTGGAATTGGGGTTAAAGTGTATCATTGGATCTGCATAACATTTGTAAACTTTAGTTATATTAATATTTTATTAAACCTGTCAGATGGTACCTTACCTGTGAGAGGATTGATGAGAATCGTCCATGACTGGTTGCCTGTTGCTCGTATCTGATATCAAAAAGTGAATCATGTTGTTGTTGTTGTTGTTGTTCTTTTTCTTCTTCATATTATTATTATTAATAATAATAATAATAATAATAATAATATTAACCATAATCTAAAATTTAAGTAGGAGAAAATAAATTACGAGGACATAACAAGCTTGTTAACAGCTCTAAACCAAGGACGAGGGAAGAAGGACTGCTGAGGCGACTGAGACTGCTGCAGTAGCTCTTCAGCTGCAACTGCTAAAGAAATGATAATAATATAGATAAACAAAGAAACATTTAAACTGTTCATTATAGTTCTTTTAATAATTTGTATGTCAGATATATTTTACTAAATTTTAAGTTGTTTTTTTGGTCACATTTGTTTAATGGTTTTCATGAAATATGACTAATATAAAGCAGGTTATATGAATATGAAATGTTAAATGATTCTGTTTCACACAAACAGAACACAACATTACAAACCAAAGAAATGAAAATGTTTAAAACAGTTTGTACATGCATGTAAAATTAGATTTATGGGATATTATTTATATATAAAGTAAAGCATCACTATATTCATTAAGAATATCAAACACATCACTCACCTTCTAATGTATCACTCTCCTCCTGCACAGCCATTGAAGAAACTGAACTGTGCAGGACGCTGCCTGGATTTATACAGTTTATACAGCATCCTGCCTCTGGAAATTATGTGGTTTACTGGAAATCACTGCAGTTCTCTGTCTATCCAGATCTTTTCCACAAGGGGGCGCAGAGCAACTCTCAACGGTTTTAGAGAGATTTAGAACTTAACATTTACAGTGTGTGTGTGTGTGTGTGTGTTTGTGTGTGTGTGTGTGTGAAGGCGAAAGGAAGAAGGGTGTGTGTGTGTGTGTGAACACGAATGGAGGAGGGGTGTGTGTGAAGGGGCACGGTGTCCAATGATGAGCATCTGATGAAGCTAATACAGAGAGAGTAAATGGATCTTTAACCTCTCTAATGAGACTTGTTTTTGCTTTACACATGCAGAGATGTGTGTTATAATACACAGACGCATACAGACACAAAATAAAATGTCTTTTACGCACACACGTGGTCACAGTGTTATAGTAAACAGTACGTGCATGCACGGATGTTGATTATACCAGTGGGAGACCCAGCAGGGGAGACGATTACCCACAATTCCGCAGCACAAGAGAGAGAAAAACTGTTGGTTCAGTTGTGATCACGTGACGTTCGGCGTCAAAACAAGAAGCACATGCGCGATACATGATACTCGGTACTCGTAAACCAAGACTTGTGTGCATGGATTTTTCATGTTCTCCATGTGCTTGGTGGGTTTCCTCTGGGTACTCCGGTTTCCTTCCACAGTACAAAGACATGTAGGTTAGGTTAATTAGCGTTTCCAAAATTGTGTAAATGTGAGTGTATGTGTGTGTGCCCAGTAATGGATTGGTACCCTGTCCAGGGTGTCCCCCGCCTTGTGCCCTAAGTCTCCTGGGATAGGCTCCAGGTCCCCTGTGACCCTGAATACAGGATTAAGCAGTATAGATGATGAGTGTGAGTAAAACACATACAATTATCTAAAAAAAAAAAAAAAAGAAAAAAAACACACAAAGCCATTTTAAATAGGTGCTTCTTAAGAAAAAGGCCACATAAACTTCAGTTAATTGAACTAATTAACTGATTTAATTAGTTAAAGCATTTAATTAACATTTTTAAAGGATTTTAAAGTAATATGTGAGTTCATAGCTATAAGTAAAAAATTTAAAAAAAGATTTTTTTTAATCCTAACTGCTAAAGATTTAAAAAAGTAGTAAAACCACAAAGAATTAACTAATATTTAATTTATTTTAAATGATTATTAATGCATGACATCTTAAAACCACTTATATAATGAGTAACATAACTTACATAAATTAGAATCACTGGGCAGAAAAAAAGACAAAAGTCAGAGCAAAATGTATCAAAATCAATATCAAAATTTTATTGCATTCTTTGTAAAAAAAATAGATTACACTTTAGTGCCTTTTTATTATATTATCAGAGTTTTTACATTTTTGTGGATTATGTATAAGAGGCACAGCGCGTGTAAAAGCCACTGATCAGCTTGGATTGGTATGAGGCACTTCATGTTCTGGAAAAGCCATAATTAACTAATGCTAATCTGGTCTGAAAATGTGGCACATATAAATGACAGGTTTACAGTCTGTTTCTCTTCCTGCTTTAACAACATAAGCTGTTGCAAAAATAAGCTGCCATGTCCTACAACAATGCCGTGCCGAGTAGCACGGTGGTAAGGTGCTTGCCCTATCATCCAGAGATCGCTGGTTCGGTTCCCGGGTGATGCTGTAACCTCTCACAGCCGGAGGTGTCGAGAGAGCTAATTGACTGAGCTCGCTCAGCGGGGAGGGATGGGAGGAAAAATAATCACAACTCTACGTCATTAGGGGCATCTGTGAGCTTGTGCACACAGGGAGAGCGGATAGCGCTGTATCCACCGTAACACACTGGGCAAGCGAGCAGTTTGAATAAAAGAGGTCGGCTGGTGTTGCGTGGTTCGGAGAAAACACATGACAGCCATTGGCCCTCCTGGCTGAAGGGTAGTAACTAGCCTTAATGTGGGAGCCCCCCCTAGTGACGGGAGAGAATTGGACATGACTTGATAACTGGAGCAATAGGCGTGCCGAAAGGTCGGGGCGTGGCGAAGAGTAGGGGGCATGTCGAAAGAAACTGGTGGGTAAATGGAGCTTTTGCGATGGCCAATCAGCGTGCTGAAAGGTAGAGGGCGTGTCGAAAGGTAGGGGGCGTGTAGAAAGGTTTCTCATTGGTGAAAGGAGCTTCTGCGTTGGCCAATCAGCATTCCAAAAATGTAGGGGGCATGTCGAAAGCTTTCTCATTGATGAAAGGAGCTTCTGCGTTCGCCAATCAGCGGTAATCCTATTTATATGTAAGTACCTTTATTTTAGCGTGGAAGAAAATGGCGGCGGTAAGGCTTGGTGTGGTTAGTCAATATAAATATTTTTTTTCCATTTGATTGTTGTCGACAGACACATATTACTGTGAGACGAAACACAGACTTTTTCTGTGTTTTCCCTCAAAGTAAGTGTTGGCAGTTTGTATCTGTGTCAGTTTTGCGCTACTGATGTTTTTAGACCTGGTGAAATGTTTTAGGCCTCGTCATTTAATTCTGACCGAGAGTTTGAAGGATTCTGTTCCATGGACTGCTACTACAGCATAAATGAATGAATGAGCAGATTGAGTGTACAGGTTGGGTGGAGTACACTGTTAAACGGAGCAGCTCTGCCTCTAAATAAAATGTTTTATTGACTAAAATTGTGTCTGTTTACTGAATAAGTGCCACTTCAAGGGTTACTAAACTGTACCCATCCTCCTCTTTATTGTGGTGTTTTATGAACCATATTTGTCCTTATCAGGCAATGTCAAAGTCAACTTTATTGTCAATTCTGCTACATGTACAGTGCATACGTATAGAGAATTGAAATTACGTTTCTCTCAACCCTTGTTACAAATACCACTGAAAAAACCTTAAATAACACAAACTTGGAGAAGAACAGAGGTAAGATAATTGAGTTCCTGTTCTGCAAAAAGGGACCGTTTACCACACAGAAGGCTGATATGGTGAAAAATGGAACAGTGCAATAAGAATAGTGCAAGTGTACTTATTTTAGTTGATTAAAGTGACATTATAAAG
The DNA here is from genome assembly GCF_024256425.1 of Clarias gariepinus. Classification (NCBI taxonomy): domain Eukaryota; kingdom Metazoa; phylum Chordata; class Actinopteri; order Siluriformes; family Clariidae; genus Clarias; species Clarias gariepinus. Next base: position 1,666,067 of record NC_071103.1, on the reverse strand, counting down.
AGCAATATAAAACAGTATAAAAAACGGTAAACAAAACAGTATAAACAAGAATGCTTTTAGTTTTTATGCAGTTTTAGTAAAACTACAGAAAAACAACTTCAGTTCAAAACATTCTAAATAATTAATTCTGTAACTTTTTTTGGTCTTGTTTAACCAATACAAAGTTAATAGTATTCCAAAAATATTAAAACTAAATTAAAAATGTTATGAACAGCTTGTGGTACTATATTCTTTTAAATAATTGTAATTTGATTTTGATTATGGGTTTAATACAGTTAAGGCTAGAAAGAATACAGCTCGAGCTTTATTGGGCATGCGCACATCAATCTAACGTTATTTTCTCTGACTGTACAACAATAAAACTTTTTGTATTACAGAAAGGATTAGTTTTAGACGTGAAAAATTATCCAATAGGTATAACAATAAATTTCATTGTTAGTTTGTGGTCGAAGCTATATATCCCTTTTAGCCACGCCCATGACTCAAACGCGTGAGGATGACATCAGTAGAATGTTGAAAAAGGATATTTGTAAAATCAATATTTTACAGGAAAATAATGGAATTTTAATATAGAGGATTATGTTGGCGGCATCGCTTAAACGCATTAGAAAAAACAATAGCGTTTAATATTAGCCTTTAAACAGGCAGCGTGCGCAACCAATCATTAAGAGCTTTCGGCACACCCCCTACCTTTCGGAACGCACCAACTTTTTGACACGCCGATTACTCCGATCTGCAGCTACCCCAGTCTCGAAAAATCTGTGAAAAAAAAGTTAGCAGAACTCACTCTGAATTATGCTGGCAAAGATGAATCATTTGCTGAAGTCCCAAACTCTTTGGCTATGATTCAATTCCACTGGGGCTTGGTTACGTTATAATCTCACCATTATGCCCAGAAAACATGAAACTGTCAGACTTTGATGAAATAAATACATTTATATTGGAAATCGTAACCAAATGGTTTCATGTTGTTGGTCCTGTTGAGTAAAACATGGAGTCAAAGCTTGGCCTGATTTGGTCTGGTTATGTTGCCATCTGTAATAAATAGTGGATAAATAACCAAGAAGAGGAACCTGTACTCAGGAAATGCTCTATCAGTGTTTTTTAATCAAGACAGAGATCCTGTAAATCACATGATGCTGACATCTGCTTTATATACAAGCAGCGTGCTGTCCAGACCAGATTTCTCTGGGGGAACAAAAGAAAAAGAACACCAACTCAGGTAGGTGATGTGTTTATTTGATTATAGAGATGTTTCAGATGGTTTCCTTCATTTATATCTTGCAGATGTTATATTTTAGGGGGGGGGGGGGGTGGTTACTGTGCAAAAGTCTTAGACACTGTGTGTTTTTAGTACAAATGTTCCTATGTTTTTTAAACATCAGTATTCCACCATAAAATCAAATGTATTATTTTACATGCAAAACCAGAAGCAGGTGCAACAGGCAAAGTTCTCAGAAGAATTGTTGGTGGTTCTGCAGAATGCTGCTTTTTTTTTCCTTTTGAAAGTATACTGCATACATATTTGATTAATTGAAATATTTAATCCTAATTCATGTGAAAGATGCTACAACTACAATTTTATGTGCAAACTTAATTTATCTAGCTATACTTATTAATACGGAAAAAATACTAAATACTAAAAAAGTAAAAAAAAATACTGCAATATTGTGGGAACTCATCAGTTTCTAATTTAAAATGCTGTTAATTTAGATTTTTTTTTTTATCTGAATAAATGTCCTGTCTTTAAACAATAATATTTACATTTAGGCATTTACTTTTGGCTAAACATCTTATCTTTAAAGAAAAATAGTTTTCATTTATTAATTTTACCTTTTTTTATTTTCTGTACTGTTGTTTGTATATAGTGGGCGTGTGGAAGAGAAAATCACAGATATTTGGACAGCCACAGTCTGACTGCAAACCCTTTCATTACATGTAAGTCTACGTACATTAACCTTCTGGTACAATTTGGCGAAACTCACATTTAAAAACCCTTTAAATAAAACCATATCCATATTTTGGGGTATTTCCGAGAGAAAACTTCACTTTCATAAAACACAGTTTTTTATACCTTTGCCAAGATTGTGTGTAAAAATGTTAATTCTATAAGTGACACTTTACTGGCACAATCTGCTCAAACAGGATACATTTTTATTAAAACACTGTAAATGTTTTGTCATATAAGTTCATCATTAAGACTCAGTGATGATATTAGTATAGTCATCTGCTGCACAACGTTTATTATTTAATACTTCAATAATAGAGATTATGTAATAAACTGTTATTTCTATAGCCTCCACATTATTATTATTAACGAATTAACACTCCGGAGGAAATTACCATCTTTTACATGATTGTTATTTGATCATTTGATGATTGCTAGAGTATTTGTTTGTCAACACACACAGGATGCTCTTGTATTTGAAGCGAACATTGAGTACATCCTGTGTTTTGCATAGCAAAAGCCACCAGCAACTGCAACCTTGCCAGAGCATTCTGTAAAAAATTACTTCTTCTGATTTTTTTTTTTTTGGTTTCTTTATACCAGACATCGGCAGCAAGATACTCATAATGGCACGATATTGTGCTCTGAGGTAAGTTCTCATCTGACATCTACAGCTGTGGTGAGAAATTTACATACACTTATCATAAACAGGAATGTCTCAGCAATAGTCAGCTTTATTTCATTAAACTGGACAGAACAATTGTACAACATACATCTGTAATAAAAAAAACAATGTGCACAATATAAAAAGTGCAACATAAAAAGTATGTGTGAGACAGCACTCATTGGCTTGAGCAACACACATCACAAACAGGATCTTAGTGCAAATCTGAGAAACATAATGGAAGATTTACACAAGCTGGTTGTGGAATGGATGATTACATTCATATAGAGTCTTAATCCTATCAGAAGAAATGTGGAGTGTGTGTCAGGTCCATGCCAGGAAAGCAATAAATTTTATTAAAAACTTTCAATTTTTTTATTAATTAAAAAATTTCAATTAAAAAAAAAAAAAAATTCAATTCTGCCATGAAGTTGGTCAGATATCCAACCGGAGTTCTGCCCAAAGCTTGTTGATGGCAACCAAAAGGTTAACCAATCTGTTAAAGGAGAAACATTTATATACATTTATATTAGGTGTGCTCTTTAGGCATTTTTGACCCTATGTTGATTTAAAGAGAAAAATGAATATAGAAATAAAACCTGTGCACCAATTTGTTAGGGATTTCTTCTTTTAAGAATAATCTGCTTTATATCCTGAAATCTTAATATATTTTTCAAGCAGGGATCAAAACATGAACACAACCTTAGAATCTATAGTAACTTTTATAAATGCATAAAACTTGAATTTTTGTTTAGGAATGAAGACTTGAAGATGCCAAATGAAGACCAAATAAACAAAATCAGAACTAACAGCAAATCAAAAAAAGGGTTCATCACAAGATATTTTCTAAACACAAGTAGTATAATTGATGATGACAGACTAAAGAGAATGGAGTTTGGAGAAAAGTACAAGAGCAAACCTCATAAAACCATAATACTTCTTGGAGAAACAGGAGTAGGGAAGTCGACTCTAATCAACGCCATGGTCAACTACATGCTGGGTGTTAAAAGTGAAGACAGAATCTGGTGTGAGATCATAGAGACAAAAGAAAATCAAACAGATTCTCAGACAAATGCAGTCACAGTGTATGATGTGTTTATTAATCACAGCTCGTTCTCTCTGACCGCCATCGACACGCCTGGGTTTGGAAATACTGATGGTATCGAGGATGATTTAAATGTTGCTGAAAGTTTACACGAGTTATTTAAATCTAAAGATGGAGTTCATGAAATTAATGCAGTGTGTCTTGTCGTGTCATCAAACACCACTCGACTCACTGACAGACAGCTGTATATTTTTGATTCTGTTCTCTCATTACTTGGCAATGATGTGGAGAAAAACATTGTTGTGTTCATCACACACGCCACCACAAAACCTAAAAATGCCATTAAGGCCATTAAACAGGCCAACGTTGTGTGTGCAAAGACTGATAAAGGAGATCCCGTGTATTTCAGGTTTAACAACTGTCACTGTGAAGACTTTGATGATGAGGAAATATTCAGTGATTACACGGTAGCGTGGGATCAGTTCAACACATCCATTAAGGACTTTCTGGCTTTTATTAATGAAAGGCCAAGTGTAAGTCTGAAGAAGACTGAAATTGTACTGAAAAGACGCAAACAATTGGCAGCATCCATCAACAATATGAAGGATCGAATCACGATGGCAGAACTCAAACAAATAGAGCTTAAGCAGACAGAAGCAATTTTACAACAACTTGTGAAAGAAAAAAAGGAAAATGAAAAAGGCCTTCAATATATGGTAGATGAGCCTTACAAAGAGAAGGTGCCTATAGAATGTGAGTGGTGGAACTTTGGAAGCAAAGAGGCTACATGCTGCAGTGTGTGTGAGGAGAACTGTCACTACCCAGGATGCTGGTGGGTCAGAGATCTTTCTAAGTGTAGTGTCATGTCTGAGGGTAAGTGCACAGTGTGTACTGGAAAGTGTCCCTACTCTGCCCATGTCAAAGAGAAGAAAATCTATGTGGTGAAGACAAGGAAAGTCAATAAGACTTTGGAAGAACTGAAAAGAAAATATGAGAAAACATTTGAAGAGACAAAGAGTTTAATTAACAAATTAAATTCTGAAAAAGAGGAACAAGAAAAACAAAAAGCCAGATTGGTGGAAGAGTGTTATCAGTGTGTGGTTACACTGGACACAATCGCTTTAAAGAGTGACAGTGTGTCCATCCTTCAGCACATGGATTTTTTGATTGAGAAAGTGAAGGAAACAGGAAAAACAGAACGAGTGAAGATACTAAAACAACTAAAGAAAAGAGCTGAAGCTGAAAACCAGAAACTCCTGAAATATATACGAAGATTTTGGAGATCATAAAAGGTAAATACTGCTGTATTTAAAGGAAAACTGCAGCCTGAATGACTCATTAATACAAATAAATTAATTTCCTTATGGTTTTCTTCATTACCAATAATGCCCTCAAACTCCCTGCAGATGCTGAGGTCTTTTAGTGTCCAGCTGTCTCACATCCTTACCTGTACACAATACTCCAACAGATAAGTTACAAAGCTTCAACTTTCACGCAAAAACACCATCAACACCATCAACATTAAGCAATTTCCCTCTGGGATTAATAAAGTTATTTGATTCTTGAATCTTGAATCAACAACAGCCTCAACACCATTGTGTTCTTCATGATAGAAGGTGCTGACTGACTGAACCGAGTCTGCAAAAGAGAACAGACTAAACTCCATCCAGCTGTCATGTGATCTTGTGCACATCTAAATCAATGAATCAGAGGATTTAAATGTGCCCGAAGCTCTACATAAGTAATGCTCATTCAGATTTAATGCAGTCTGTAGGTTTTGGTAGAATTTGTTGTTAAACCACTGACAGGCCAGAAAATGTGATTAAAACCATCCAGTAATCAGCAGGAAATTTGCTAAATTATATGAACACATTTAAGCTTTCGCATCAGACATGATTAATCATTTTGTATTTTTTTTCCATACATACACAAATTATAATTATCTTAATTACATTTAATTTTTTTTTTTAACTAATTCTTTTAAGGCTTAGTTTGTTTCTTCTTTTTTCTTCTCTTTATTTTAAACTTTAATCTGTAAAACTGCTAAAAAAAAAAAAAAAAAAAAAAAAAAACTCTTTATGCCCTTAGGATGAATAAGCTTTGCTTATAAACGTTCTTACGCTAAGTATCTCTTAGGTAAGTCACACATTCGTAAGGTTGGTCTGGACCAACCTTAACTCATTCTTAGCATAGTTTCAGCTCAAGCCGCTAGTCGCCACCACTGTGCAGCTGTCTTTATAAATTAGCGGTTTATGGAAGCACATTATGGAACGTTATTAAAGTCGTATTAATGATGGAATATACCGTAAGCCTGTTTAAGAATTTGATTTTATTTGATATCAGTGACTTTTAATTAGCCTATTTCATAATGTGACTAATGCATTAAAATTGGCAATCACTTATAATATTGAACAGGTGGCAAACAATTTGGCAGCGATACAGCGTGTTGTTGTGCTAAACTGAAGATGGCGATTTGTTCTTTAGGCAAAACTTTAGCCCTTTTCATATGTTGCCTGAGGTGGCTATTTTACCTTGCTCGCCAGGCCAACGCATTGTACTTACGCTCTACGTCCCGATGTCCAGCTGCTTGCTGCGTATTGTTTAAAATATGTTTCATTGATCATTAGCCATCATTATTGACTGGATGGACTGGATGTTTCTATTTTATAATGAAATTCGATTCAGTTAAATGAGAAAATAAACTTGGGAGTTTCAAATCCTGCATTCATTTATTTTTTTGAGTGATTGTAATGCCTAACTTCTACTCTGTCATCTAATCATATTCATTCCATAATACCCCTATATCATCTACGTGGTTTTTGGCGCTGTGATTACATTTTCCATCTTTCTGCACAAAAAATTAAAACTGTTAAGTTTTTTTGCCAGTTCTTGCGGAAGCTTGCAGACCTTGTAGAATTTCTCGGAATGTCGGCGGGCAATTGCGGCAGCTCACGGTGCCTAACACCGCATGTCACCGTGAGTTAAACCGCATAGGTGAGATAGGGGTATTAAACTTCTACTCTGTCATCTCATCATATTCATTCCATAAGTGAGCTATACAACCCCAACAACTGACATGTTTCACATTGTTTCTGAAGCTGGTGAAGGGTGTTGTCAGCTGTTTGTCAATCTACTATGATTGTATACCCGGTTCATTTCACCGCCACTACAGGTTAAATGAAAATATTAATGACAGTTTGGTGATTTAATTTATATATTTGTCTATTATGGCCTGCTACTGATAAGTTAACCCATGTCGAAATAAATGTTATTGGAAGAATTTTGTGCAATGTTTAATTTGCATAGAAAGGGCCGTCTTTCTTAACGCAAAACATGTGAAAAATCGATTCCTGAGCTAATTCAGTCCCTTTACTGTAGACAATGCCTTGTAACGCCGGACGTAAGAGGCAGTGACTTAAGAAGACTTCTAAGGGACAGTTCGAACTTAGAAAAGTAATTACTTTGCGTAAGATATATCTTAAGAGTCTTCTTAGCGCGTGAAGAGGTTGTCTTATCGGAAAACCAGGCCCTGCTTTTCCTTGAAATGTGATGTTGGGGAAAAAAAAAAATTAACCTCTTCTCATGAAATATTCAGAATTGTTCTTTTTTTCTTAAAGTAAATTTGATATTAAATATTTTTTTTAATGAGTTTTGCCCTTTATTTAAAATTTTTTTTTATCAATTTATTTTTGGGGATTTTGTATGTGTATGTCTGCCTAATGATTCTGATTATATACGTTTTGTTACTCATTATGCAAGTGCTTATAAGATCTTATGCATTAATTAAAAATATATAAAATATATAATAAGGTTTGCATTTGGGTCTTCTGATATGTTGTGTAGAATTTAATTCATTACTTTCTTAAAAAAATTTACATTTTACTACTACTGAAATGACAATGCAAAAATGTAGAACTCAAAATGTGCATATTATTATATATCATGTCCTTGACATAAAATGTATGTTTGCATAAATGCATAAAATCCTTTGAGGTTTAAGGGATAGGGTTCTCTGACAAACTGTGTCATCTACACTTCATCTTACTCTTCACATACAGTATGGGTAGATGGAGAGGATGGTTAGTATGTTGGATCTTTGAAATTTGAAATTAATAAAAAAAAAAAATAGAATATAATGTGTTAAAGGCATATATGCATACAAGTTGTGTATACCACTTTGGGCTGCAGGTAACACAGCCCACTTTGATGGCTACCACCGCTGGTATATTTTACACCTGTAAACCCTGCAATGTGTAAATTATTTGAACTTTCTGCTTTAGAATTTAAAAAATAAAGTACCCAAGGAAGTTTCTCTTTTAATCCACTATGTGTTCAATGAAGATATGCAAGTTGGTATTAATTAAACTCTATTACAAAATTGTTTTGTAATAGATAAATGTTTTATTTTAAAATTTAGTTTTGAAAAAAATTCAAAATCCAACCCCCAGTTACTGTATATTACTGTATAGTACACCAAGGTGTCCCTAGTTGATACACATGGCTAACCTTTTACAAATGTGTACACATTAATGAATTCATTAAAATTAAACTGGCAAATGCAATATACATATTTTTTTAAATTAAGAAGTGAAGCAATGAGATAATATTGGTGTTGATTTCTGTTTATGTACAATGATCATTTAAGGCCAAAACTATTTTTGTTTATACATTTTTGACTGAATGTTTAACATTTTATCATGACCCAATCAAGCCTACAGTACATTTTAATAAAGAAATAATTTCCCACAATTTCTCCCACACATGCTCCTGCAAATGTTCAAGTGGCCAGTGTGTTAGAGAAATGTGCAGGGCATCTCCAGGCCTCAGTGTCAAGTCAGAAAAAACACTTCACCAATCACTATTTATCCAGCGCAACACCTTCTTTGCTTACCGTAGATCAAATGAAGAAGACAAAGCAGACGGTATAGGTGGGTTTTACTTTTTCGTGTTGAATTTAAAATTAAGTGCCTAATTATTATTGACAAGGAGTCAGAATATAAGTTAAAACCACAGAGTCTGTGGTCAAAAAACGTAGGATATTTTAGCTTACATTTAGTCTTAAATTCCAAAAGGAATTCAAATGCTACCTGTGGTTTAGCATGTGGGTTAACATGTCTAGGTAACTAACACTAATGAGGTTGCAAGTTGTTGCTTTTTGTTGTTGTTGTTGTTGTTCTTTGTTTTTCTAATGGTAAAAATCGGTCAGCTGGCTAGTATTATTATGGGGCACTTACAATATATAATATAATATTATTATATTATATTATATTATATTATATTATATTATATTATATTATATTATATTATATTATAAGTTAACTAGTGTGGTTTGACATTAAGTTTTTAACAGTAAGTTAATGTTACTGCATGATCAGTTTTTAAAAAACGGTAGTTCAGTGTTTAACAGTAGTTACCAGAACATGTAACTTTAGAGACATGAGGTAATTATATTCTATAAATTAAGACCAATATGTTTGTTTGTGGTTATCTTGGTAATTATATACACTTTACTTTAACTGTGTTCTTTTCAGAAGCATGCCACCTCAGAAACCTTGAGGAGAACAAGAATCTCAACAAAGAAATGCAGGAGAATGTTCTGGAGTCTCCGATCAGTACCACATCATCAGTCAGGTAAGCACCAGCCCATGAGCAAGCTTAAGCTCATCTCTCAACCTTTAGACAGTTGGGAATAAAGTAGGTCAATGGTGTTGACCTACTTTATAGAGATAACAGCATCACCCGGGGATCGAACCAGCAATCTCCGGATGATAGGGCGAGCACTTTACCACGGCGCAGTGGTAAAGTGCTCGCCCTATCATCCAGATATCGCTGGTTTGATCCCCGGGTGATGCTGTTATCTCTTGCAGCTGGAGGCCTAGAGAGAGCTGATTGGCCGAGCTCTCTCAGAGGGGAGGGATGAGAGGTACTTCGTGCTCCCACATTAATTACGGCTCTACAGCCAATCAGGGGCGTCTGTGAGCTCCCACACGCGGAAGAACTTTTCCTGCCATGGCCTGTTCTTGTAGCTCTTACATAGAGCAAGCAACCAAATTTTCTTTTACATTTTCATCTCCTTTTTGACTGATTCTTTTCAGTGGAAGAGTGTCACAATGCTGTGGACTTTGTGTAACTCCAGTATAAATTATACTTTGAGTTGAGCAGTGTGACACTTGATATCTTTGTCAGGTTTTATGAAATTTTGTATCATATAGTGTCTTGATTTGCAAGTTTGCTGGTGTCTGTTATATTGTGTGAATTGTACATTTATTACACAATAATAATTTTGTATTGTATTTTTCACATTTATGTATTCATTATTACGCATGGGCTTGATTTACAAATGAATGGTAATAGTAAACTGTAATATTTTTAATATTTGGTTTTAATTTTGTGGTAGACAGAGGTCAGGATGGACACTGACTGGTCTCAGGTGGTGCTAGTTGTGGCTCATCACTGCTGTAAATTGCGGATTTTTTATCTGTTTAATAAAACTATAATATTTCTCATTTGTTTCACACATCTCAGTTATATTTGGCTCTAATCTCAGTATGGTCTTATATGTGGCTCATTTGCTTCTCGTTCAAATGCAGTTCTGTTTCTCATGAACATCTCAGATTTCCCCAAACTTCTCAGTTGTGTCTCATTGTTTCTCCTAACTCCTAAGTTAGGAGAAATAAAAAGGACCAAGTCAAGCTTGAAATGAGAAAGCTCAATTCAGTCTCATGAGACTAGAAAAGGATCATTCTGAGCAACAAATTTTGGCTATGGGTTCAAACTAGTGTAAATCTTGTTAGCCTAGCCATTACTGGTTAAATAATGTTTTTAATTGTAAAGAACAGTGTTTCTGAAAAATTTATTTTATCAATGTGAGACTGAAATCTGAAATTTTATGGAATCGTGTAGCAAATAGTGTAAAGCCCATCAGTGAAAGTGAAAAACTGGATCGAAACTGAAAGATTTATTTTTATACATTTAATAGTTTTTTTTGTTTGTTTGTATGTATTTTTATTTACTTTCAATAATTTATTATTTGTTTAAGTATTTTACTTTTGTTGATTTCTTTTTGACAAATCTAATTCCATAAAACATGCAATTAGTTCAGCACACATGTCTATTTGCAGGATCACCTGTGCTTTGTTTAAGTGTAAAATATTTTTATTAACCTCTTTATTAATTTTTTTGTTAAATTATATTATTTGCACATCAAAATACTTTTAAATAAACCACAAATATCTTGTTGGGTTGCTAAGGGTGCTATGGCTGGTAGTGGTAGCTAAAGCATTGCCCACGCCCCTTCCTTCAGCCGCACCTGTTACAGTCAATTATTTTAAGAGGGCATATAAGCACCATCTCACTCTCTCACATTTTTTTTCGTTTTCTGGCCACATATGCCACCTCATCCTTGAAGCACTTATTGTGTTGCTGCCTCATAATTGGCTTATTGGATGATTACATAAGCAGGTGTCCCTATTAAAATATATGATAAATAAAAATGTGATAATAAAAATATTGCCTTCTCTCTTATTGTTCATGCTAAAGAAGACATATTTTTGGTATTGTGTATTATTTTCAAATGCAGCTAATTTAGAGGTTTAAAGAGGTTTAGGGACAAAATATCCCCGACTAATTTTAATTATTAAGTATTATGTATGAGGTCTATGAAATATACAAATAAACAGAATAAAATTAGTTTTTGAAAATATAAATAATAGTAAAAAGAAATTAGTATCTTTTCACTGTTTAATTTATTTAAAAAACTCTCAATTAAAAACACAGCACATAAGTGTTTCGGTTCAGAAGTAGGAGCATCCATAGACCATCAACAGATAATTTAGTGCTAATATTTTTTAGTGTTTAGTGAATTTTTGCTTAAAATGGATTTCCATCAGTAGAATTTTACAGAGGCCATCCAAGAGTTTGATGCAGATATGAAATTGGGGGTAAGCAAGCTAATAGTCAGGCAGTATGTGATTACCCTACTGTCTACTGAAGTAGAATAATCAACATGTTCTGGAAGATACATGCACATTCAACTTTGGTCTATATGCATGCCACATACATCAAAATATATCTTCATAACCATGCCAAAAAAAAAGGTGCATACTCATGCACACAAAGCCTCATCCTGAATCCCAATACAGGATATAAGCACAGCTCCCTGAAATACCTGTTTTGTGTATGGAGTTCAGGATTGTCACATGACAAATATGCAGGTTTACAGTTAGTCTAGAGCCCTTTCAGCCTGTTTTTTTTAAAAAGTAAGATGCTAGGAATAAAAAAGGAAATAAATTAATCTGGCTTATAGATTTGATTGCGACAGTAACAATCCTAGATTTTACATTAATGGGACTTGCCAGACCCTCTTATATAGAATGATTTTTATTTTTTTACGGGTGCCGGGCCTCACTTAATGGTCCAGCATTAGCTGTTTGATGTTGTTGGAATTTAATGCATCTGGTAATCTATGGTCCATCATCTTACCCAGTGAGCCACCACTGCAGTGTAGCTGCTGAGACAAGGATGTATGGTGCACACAATATCAGGAATGGAAATCAACAGGGAACAATTGATACAATATTATTATGATATCCAGGTGTATTATAATTCTATATATTATTCTTTTTAGGTTTTGTTACAATATTAAACAAACTTAGCAAATAATTTACTCCTACTACACAGGATGCTGATCTGCCTGCCAATGTGTGAATAGTTTAGAGTACCACCTGTAGGATACTGAAATCAATGTGACGACACACGAATTGCAAAAAATAAATAAATTATGATATGGCATGCATCAAAATATACAGTACTAAAACACGCTCATCTCAGATGTGTCTATGTGCGTTTGTCAACGGGGTATAGCTGTCTACTTCAGAAAATAAAGAATGATTCATCAAATTTACACTTCAATGCAGCATCATGGGTTAAAGTGTCAAATATCAGCTTTTCACATCAAATGTTCATGTTTCAGTTCTTGTTTTATGATAAGTTCATGTTTCCCTTTTCTCTTCATGTCCAATAACGAACAACAACAAAAAAAGCTGGCATCAAGTTCTGAAATGATTTCCAAACGCAATTCATTCACAGAACAACAAAATAGTTTAAAAATATCATACTAAAACCAAAAAATAGCTCCACGGGACACAGACACTTAGAATTTTTTTTTTTCTTAAAAAAGTCTTATGTGTACTATGTATGATTAAACAGCACTTACCTTTGAATGACTCTGAGAGGACTAACCAAACAACCTAGGAGGAAGCAGAACCTGACCTGCCTGCCATGCTTGATCATTGAATTATTTTTGCTACATATTGCATTTAGCCTTCATAGCAATCCACATAGGGCACTGGTGGCTCAGTGGTAGGTGTTTCGCCTGCCATGCGGAAGGCCTGGGTTCGATTCCCAGCCAGTGCCCAAACCCCAGTCACTGGATGTAGTGCCGGTCCCAAGCCCGGATAAAAAAAATAAATAAATAAAATAGGGCATCAGGAAGGGCATCCGGCGTAAAACCTGTGCCAGGTTGTAGTGTGGACTGGGTATTCCACTGTGGTGACCCCTTGTGGGGAGCAATATCGCATAATGTTGCAATATCAATTAATGCTGGTATATGCCAGATATAGTGTGAGACAAGACCACTTGTTAACAGAAGTAGGTTGTCTAATTAGGATATGTCTAATTAGCAATATGCAAAACTGCCTAGTCAAATTCTGCTGGTCTTTTTACTGCAATATTCTTATGAATTAAAATTTTATTTGTCACATACACAGTCATACACACGATATGCAGTGAAATGCTTATACAATTAACAAGAAATAAATAGCTGAAACATAAGAAAATAGGAAAAAATATTAAAAAATTAACAAAAATATATAAGAAATATAAAAACCTATCTGTACAAATGACAAAATAGCAAATTTAAATTGAAATAAAAATGGAAATGTCCAGGAAGTCTGCAAATGTGCATGTATGTGCAAATGTGCAATGTCCATGAGTGTCCGGTCTATGGCGAACCGGAGTATTTGCATCTGTGTATGAGTAAACAGATGTATAATGTCCATAACTCTGAGACAAAGAGTATTTCCTCCTCAATGTCTCATAGTCTACAGCATGCTGAATAAAAAAAGAATTCATATAAGTAACAAAACCACTTGAAAAAAACAATAAAGAGGACATGAACATAATTACAATAACAATTCTCCTTTATATACAAATATTAAGTGTATAAATTACCCTTTATACACTCAGGGTCTGCATCTGCAAAATTCGTCTTCAATTCCACCAGCAGTTATGTCATTACTGCCTGGTTATGAGGTGAACTTATTCTGTGTAGAAAGAGAGTAGTGTCATTAATTACATTTAAAATGATTACATTAAACCCCGTACATAGCATATATTTAAATATATATATATATATATATATATATATATATATATATATATATATATATATTATTGTAACTGGTTCCACCCTAAGTGCACGGGCGACACCATGAAACACGGACACCAGGCGAGGTCTTACAGTAAAAAGGGTAATTTATTTGGAAAAATTGTGCAGGAAAGGGTTAAAGAAGGAGAAGACGGTGCACATGCTGGTCTGGTTGGCAGTGCCCCGCTGGAATGCGGGCAAAGGCAGGTGAGTGGTGATGGTGGGCAGAGCGGTGACTTTGGAGCATGCAGAGGTAGCGCTCCTGCACGCACCCATGACAGGGACCTTTCCCGCTGAACCTGAGCCAAGACCGGCCCCTCCCAGCTCTCTTTGGGCGCGGCCTCAGATGGGAGCATTCACGCATTCGCATTCCCGACTACATTTACGCACTGTTCTCTTGCGGAGATCGAAGGGGTGGCATTGGCCCTTTTAAAAGTGTCTGGGACGCATCACATCGCCCCGCTTGTGTGGCACTGTCTTTTAATAGATCCACCGCGTCGCAAAATCCTGCTTCACAACAGTCAGACCCCGAGCTTCCCTTCCCGGATCATTAGCGGCAATAGCTCACCAGCCGTGATTAATTCCGCGGCCCTGCTCCTTCACGCACCAGTAGAAGGCGCCTACCTAGTGAGCTTTGAAGTAAGCTTCGGAGCGATATTAATTTGGGGGCACACCCATCACAGATGCACATGCAGTGACATTACCCCTCCCTCAGCTCAGAGTTCACGGTCGCCGCTGGCACTGCCGTGTAATACCCCAGCCTCGTTCGGGACTCAACCCAAGGTCCGTGCCCCGCATTCTCCACCAATGTAACGCGTTCGACCCTAAATGCACGGGTGACGCCATGAAACACGGACACAAGGCAAGGTCTTACAGGAAAAAGGGTAATTCATTTAGAAAAATAGGGGAGAAAAAAGGGTTAAAGGAGGGAGGACGGAGAGAAAGGGAAGGAAAGCTTGTGATGATGCACGTGCTGGTCTGGTTGGCAGTGCCCGGTTAGCATGCGTGCACAGGCTGGTAAGTGGTGACAGTGGACATAGCGGCAACCACGCGGAGGTAGCGCCCCTGCACGCTCCCATGACGGCGACCTCTCCCAATGAATGTGACCCAAGAACGGCCCCTCCCAGCTCTCGGCCTCAGGTGGGAGTCTCTTCTGAATGTCCATCTGCTGGGCGGCTTTCCCGGCTGGGATCGGGGGCCCTAACGCAGTCCTCTCAGTGGCCTTTTCCACTTCGTCGGCAGGGATGCGAAGACGGACTCGACACAGAACTGAAGGTGCTGCGGGAGCTCGCGCAGCTTGTTTACACGCTGTCCTTTCGCAGAGATCAAAGGGGCGGCATTCCTCTTTTTAAAAAGTCTCTGCGGCGCATCACATTGCCCTGCTCGCGTGCCACTGTCTTTTAAAACATCCACCGCATAGCAAAATCCAGCTTCCCAACAGTCAGACCACGAGCTAATCTCCCCTAACAGTCAGACCACGAGCTAATCTCCCCTCCGAGTGTTTTAAAGCACAGGGAGAAGCCCGGGATCATTAGCAGCAATAGCTCACCAGCCATGCTCAATTCCGCGGCCCTGCTCCTTCACGCACCAGTAGAAGGGGAGGATGCCTACCTAGTGAGCTTCGAAATGAGCTTTGGAGCGATATTTATTTGGGCGCACGCCCATCACAGGCGCATGCAGTGAAAATATTAAAACACTGCTTACTGTCACGGAAACACCAGGCTCCACCCTCAATCTCCGTTCCCAATCGAGTTCTCATCACATGCACACCTGATTCTCATCAACAGCACACCACAAATACACCGCACTTCCCCTCAATCCGCGCCTGACTTCATCTATGGACAACAGACCGCTACTCATGTCTTACCTCATCTCTTCTTATCTCACCTCCTGGTCTGCGATTCCTCCAGGTCCCCGGAGCTCCATCATAACTTCAGTTAAGACTATCAGGTTGACTCTTTCAGTGTTTTTATACTACTCTAAGTCAGTGATTCTCAAACATTTTCTGTCATTCCCCACTTAAGGGGGTGGGGGAATTTTCAAGGCCCACTTTTCAACAAAATGATAACAAAATCGGCCAAGTTGACTATTTATTGAAATATCAATTTCTAAACCAATAAGATCAAATAGCACCAAGTTTAAAACAGATAAAATACATGTGCAATTGTTATAACAGGCTTACTTTGTCACTTATCTAGAGCTTACTTTTAAAGAAGTCGAATGGCTTATTAATGTGACTGGGGTGTGTTTTCTCTATGTGTCTTCCTACTTTGTTCGGGCTCATGCTGTCTGCTGCCAGTGGATTAAGACACAAAACACACACAGGTCTCTCCTCTGCCCCACCATCCCCACAATGAATCCAAGCGCAAGATCGGCTCCATCATATTGTTTTTTCAGCTGGAATTTTGGTTGATTAGGCTGATAGTGCTAAATCGCCTGTTTTTTTGTGGTCCATGTTACAAATGTATCCATTGACGTTATTATGGTCACTTCATACAGTATGCTACTGACCCGGTTTGTGCCCGCGGTAAAGTTAGTTTGATATTCGCATATTTGATATTAAATAACTGCTTAAATAAACCCGCAAATAAGTTACTCACATATATTTCCTCTCTACATTGTCTTTAAGCCACATCTGCCTTAAATTATACGTTTAAAAGCATAAACATGATTATTCTTTACGGCACAACGAATGATTTAGGAATCATCGCAAAATGCCGCACATCAACAAAAAGCGTCAAACGATATTGATCTTCCCTTTTGTTCAGCGCCTGAAGGACCAAAAAGCAACTTTGTTGCCACACTGGAAACTAGAAATGCCAGGCTAGTACTGGCTGATAGAATATTTATTTTTAACAAAAATACAGAAACATCAGCATTCACATTGCAATAAATGAAATTACATACATAATACCAAATGTTTCCTTATATATATATATTGTTTCTCTGCAATTAACATGCCGACGTTGTACCCTTATTGTTGTACTATGGTTTCACTTTTTCCCTTATTTAAATTTACTTGTATTAATGATCCATTTCTTTGAGTGTGATTGTTTAGTTTCGAGTGTCCGATCTTTATTATCAATAAAGAAAAGCATGAATTAGAATAGGTACTTTCCTATTATTTTCCACTAATTCCCTGTTCATTGCGCCCCACCTGTCATGTCTGTATTCCCCACTAGTGGGGCGCCCCCCACACTTTGAGAACCATGGCTCTAAGGCCTTGTTCACATGGGCGTTAAAATCGAGCGTTTTTCTTGCGTTTGTAGCGTCCGGTGAACGCTTTGGTGACGTGCGTTTGTCCGGCTGCGCGTTTATACAAATACAATTTGGGCTGCAGGCTGACGAACGCCAGTGTAGAAGTCAATCAATCGCCACTACAAAACGAAACATAAACGTCTAGGACGTTCAGAGCACGTTCGTTTATCCAAAAATTTAACGCCCGTGTGAACAAGGCCTAAGTGTTAATAAAAAGCCCGTTCAGGTTCTAACACGATCTTTGTCTGCTGAATCTGTATATTCCATAACAGAAAGTCAGACCCAACAATAAACCCTACGGGCTTGGATCCTGTGTTCGAGCTGTTGGAGCGACTCCGCCATATTTTTTCCATCATGACTCCACTTCCGTCAACAACCTCTTCTTCTCCTACTCCTGCCGCACATGCGTGACCTATGGTGACGTCAGCGGTGGCGAACCGGAGAACTGCAATGGAATTCTGCTCCAGTGCTCTCTTACATTTGAAATGCAGCCTCTCAGATTTCCTACTGATCGATCAAAAATCACCTATATCATTTTCCTCCTTACAGACAAAGCACTACCATGGGCCGAGGCCATCTGGCAGCAAAATGGCAGTGTGGTACAAAATTACCAAGATTTTGTCGACTACTTCCGGGAAGTTTCACTTAAGCGGCTGATGCGTCCACCTCTGGGGAGAAGCTGTTCGACAGCTACAGTGTGCAGTTCAGAGAGAACGCATTGTCGCCGATGTGAGGAAAGCAGATACTTCAATCTGTGTATAGCCACGGGAGTGCAGTCCAGTGCGGGCAATGCTTTGGACTGCATTACCCACAAAGCATTGCCCACAACGCAGTGCGGGCAATAATGATGTATCTGCTGTCCCATGGCCAATCCTCCCACCAGGCTGTGATAACAAAGACAACACCTCTACTTGATAGTCATTAACATATGAAAGGCTCTTACACCTCACAGCCATCACACCTCATTGCTAACTGTAAGGATTCCTTGAAACATCCACCGATTCCTGTATACATCCACATATGTGAGGTATCTGGTTGTTTCATGAAATTTAATTTTGCATGCTACCTTTCCAAGCACTCTACCTCATACATCTGGCATACATAGGGTTTAGCGGGGATTTCCCATACCATATTTGTCCGGATACAGCTCTTTTCATGCAGTAGGTAGTGGCCACACAGTCAGTTATAATGTCAATACAAAGTATATCATGTTGTAAAAAGCATAGTTGTCAAAAGATAAAGGGGAAACTGAATAAGGTAGTGAAATCTGTGAGTCAGGCTCCTGTCATATGTCTCAACTCAGATTTGTTTGGAAATGAAAGTGTGGCCATTTGTGACCTCAGCTGAATTCGGTGTACAGTGGTGTGAAAAACTATTTGCCCCCTTCCTGATTTCTTATTCTTTTGCATGTTTGTCACACTTAAATGTTTCTGCTCATCAAAAACCGTTAACTATTAGTCAAAGATAACATAATTGAACACAAAATGCAGTTTTTAAATGAAGGTTTACGTTATTAAGGGAGAAAAAAAACTCAAAATCTACATGGCCCTGTGTGAAAAAGTAATTGCCCCCCTTGTTAAAAAATAACTTAACTGTGGTTTATCACACCTGAGTTCAATTTCTGTAGTCACCCCCAGGCCTGATTACTGCCACACCTGTTTCAATCAAGAAATCACTTAAATAGGAGCTACCTGACACAGAGAAGTAGACCAAAAGCACCTCAAAAGCACCTCAAAAGCTAGACATCATGCCAAGATTCAAAGAAATTCAGGAACAAATGAAAACAAAAGTAATTGAGATCTATCAGTCTGGTAAAGGTTATAAAGCCATTTCTAAAGCTTTGGGACTCCAGCGAACCACAGTAAGAGCCATTATCCACAAATGGCAAAAACATGGAACAGTGGTGAACCTTCCCAGTAGTGGCCGGCCGACCAAAATTACCCCCAGAGCGCAGAGACAACTCATTCGAGAGGCCACAAAAGACCCCAGGACAACATCTAAAGAACTGCAGGCCTCACTTGCCTCAATTAAGATCAGTGTTCACGACTCCACCATAAGAAAGAGACTGGGCAAAAATGGCCTGCATGGCAGATTTCCAAGGCGCAAACCACTTTTAAGCAAAAAGAACATTAGGCTCGTCTCAATTTTGCTAAAAAACATCTCAATGATTGCCAAAACTTTTGGGAAAATACCTTGTGGACCGATGAGGAAAAGTTGAACTTTTTGGAAGGTGCGTGTCCCGTTACATCTGGCGTAAAAGTAACACAGCATTTCAGAAAAAGAACATCATACCAACAGTAAAATATGGTGGTGGTAGTGTGATGGTCTGGGGTTGTTTTGCTGCTTCAGGACCTGGAAGGCTTGCTGTGATAGATGGAACCATGAATTCTACTGTCTCCCAAAAAATCCTGAAGGAGAATGTCCGGCCATCTGTTTGTCAACTCAAGCTGAAGCGATCTTGGGTGCTGCAGCAGGACAATGACCCAAAACACACCAGCAAATCCACCTCTGAATGGCTGAAGAAAAACAAAATGAAGACTTTGGAGTGGCCTAGTCAAAGTCCTGACCTGAATCCTATTGAGATGTTGTGGCATGACCTTAAAAAGGCGGTTTATGCTAGAAAACCCTCAAATAAAGCTGAATTACAACAATTCTGCAAAGATGAGTGGGCCAAAATTCCTCCAGAGCGCTGTAAAAGACTCGTTGCAAGTTATCGCAAACGCTTGATTGCAGTTATTGCTGCTAAGGGTGGCCCAACCAGTTATTAGGTTCAGGGGGCAATTACTTTTTCACACAGGGCCATGTAGGTTGGGATTTTTTTTCTCCCTAAATATTAAAAACCATCATTTAAAAACTGCATTTTTTGTTTACTTGTGTTATCTTTGACTAATAGTTAAATGTGTTTGATGATCAGAAACATTTTGTGTGACAAACATGCAAAAGAATAAGAAATCAGGAAGGGGGCAAATAGTTTTTCACACCACTGTATGTGTGTGTGTCCTGTTAGGCATGTGTGTATGTTTGTGAGTGTGCATGTTATATTGCTCACAAGAATCTATGCCCACTATAACAACAACCCCTTAACTCATTTTGCTTTGACCAAAAAATAAATTAAAAAGGTTCCACACGAGACTCTGCTTTTACACACAATTTCAAGTTATATGCTCAGGTCTGGTGAAATTGGGCCTGATGGGGCCCTGCTGTTGTGTGTGGAGTCTGACACATTTTTAAGACAATGAGACCTACTCAGACCAGCAGAGGCTTGGATATCAAACATGTGTCCAAAGAAACCATGTACAATTAATGGGGTTACTAGGGGCTCTCTGAGAAGAGTATTTATTAGAGTTTTTATTGTGCACGTAACTAGAGTGAAGGTGATGCTGGTCAGTTTAGTGGTTGATGAAGCAGTTAATTAAAATTAAACATGAATACGTTTATGTTGGCTACACAGAAATCCTAAAATTTATACAAACCATTGGAAAATATATATCAGTGTTGGACCACCAACTAATCTTCAGTGACCATTACAGGGTTACAGTGGATTCTGTGGCAATTTCTGGGAACATTAGGTAAGAGGTGAGATAAGGTGAACCGTGGATAGGACACTGGTCCATGACAAGCCACCATGCACATACACTTTTACACACTTGTTAACATTTACATCTGCTTTAGAATAGCCTGGAACAGAATTCTGAGGATGCAGCAGACTTTTCAGTTTAACTGAACTGGATAGTTGAAGATTGGGAAAACTTCTCCTGGATGTTTCCAACATTTGGCTAAATGTTTACAAATATAAGTCCATAACTGTATTAAAGAATTTAGTATGTCAGTATTTATCAGAAAAATTGTGGCTCACATTGTAGTCATTTAATTTTACATTCTATGTTTTAGTACCAGTAAAGTAGGACATTATTATTTAGTATAAACATAATGTCATAACATTGACTAATAATTTATTAAGTATGATGTGTTCAGACAAGCATTAAAAAAGTATCCCTGTAACTCTATATCAGGGTCAGTGAATAAAGACATAGAATCCGTAAAGTTTTTGGGTGTCTAATTGACATCAATTATTAAAATATTACCCTATCAATATTTTAATTTACATTCAGTAATCCAGAGAGAGCTTGAGAAACACCAAACCTAAAAGACTACTTTGTTGCATGAGATCAGTCACCATAACTTTGGGAACCAACCTCTACTGGTCATTTTACTGTCAGTACGAAGTTATACTGTATATGTATTGGCAAAAAAAAAGAAATCTCACCCTCTCACTCACTGCATAAAGACAACTTTCAACAAGACATATAAATGGGTTTTATGAGTCATTTGTGAAAGAGAAGAAACTGGGAAAAAGACAATTGCACAATACTGTACTTACCAAAGCATGTGACAGATTCAATTCTGCTTTCATTTGTTTTGTTCATGTTTTTTTATACACTACCGTTCAAAAGTTTAAGATCACTTGCAAATTTCTTTGTTTTTGTTTAGTGATTTATTTTCTCCATTCTACAACAATACTGGGGATTTCAAAACTATAAAATAACACATATGAAATTAGATAATTACGGGACAACAACAAAAACAACAGTTAGTTGTTATTTTAAGACACAGAGGTCGGCCTTTCTGTAATAGTTCTTGCAAGAACAGTATTGTCAAGTGAATTTGCAAAATCCGTCAAGCACCATAAGAAACTGGCTCTCATGAAGGCCATCCCAGGAGGGCGAGACCAAAACCTACCTCTGCCTCAGACGAAAAGTTCATTTAGAGTTATCAACCTGAAAAATGACCAATTAGCAGCACCTCAGATTAGAGGCTTTATGAAGTATTTACAGTATTTTTAGTGTAAAGACTAAGTAGAAGACTTTTGTTCTTTGTAGTAACATATGTCTATGGCACAGGCATTTGGTTAAACATATATAAACCCCATCTTTTGATGTTATGTTAACTTTTCTCTCCAGGAAGGTAAGTTAAGCATTATTTTGCCTATTGTACTTCCTTCCTTGGTCAGAAAAGTTTTTGAAACAATAGTTCATTTACGTAGTAAATTGGCGTATATTTGGGGTATATTTTGGAAAAAGAAACTTTATGCGTGTTGACTTGTTTTTGTCTCGCGTTGTTTTTGGCATTACTCGCGTTGATTTATTAATTTAAATAACAGCGGCTGTAGCGATTGTGGTTAATTGAAAGATATTGATAAAGCTAGGTGTTTAACTGAAACTGAACCAGTGTTGTTAGCAATGAGCTAAAAACATACACAGCGCTGTCGTCGCGAGTACCTACGTCATCAAACCGCGTCCTGTTAGAGGAGACGCGCTACTTCGGGTGCGTTTTAAAAAGTTCTACGTTCACTTACTTCTGTTGTTGACGTAATTTATGCATTACGATATTAGTAATTTAGTGAGGCATTTGTAGCGTGCACTTTGTGTATAGGCTGGCCCTGGCGTAGAGGCACGTGGTTAGAAAATAAATTAATTAATTGGTTATAGTCATATTCCTTAGAGTGTTCTTTGGAACAGGAAGCGGCGTGCAGTTGCAGTTATACACGTGGGATGTGCATGATTTCTATTGTCTCCCTGACGTAGAGGCGTGTGAACTTAGCCTGGCGCACCTAAGGTTAGTTTTTCTGAGAGTGTTCTCAGAAACAGGGTAGATTGGCCGAATGCCCTATTAACTCACTATATTGGTATTTGATAAATGTGTGAATACTCGTGTTAGAATTATTTTATATATAAAGGAGTTATTTCTACTCTCTTGCTCTCTTCCTCATAGATCTGATATTAACGTGTTAAATCTTTCCTGTTGCTATCTTCTTGTCTCCTCTTGCATCTGCTCCTTAAGGTGTGAACGCTCCCACGCTCACCTTCCCATTCTCTCTTCATGTCTCTCTCCCCCTCTCTGTCTCTCCCCCTCTGTCTCCTTCCCCCTCTCCCCCTAACTCGAGCCAACATCTTGTGATCTGTCTCTGGACGGACACCTCTCTATCTTCCTCTCCTTTGATTCTTCAGGATCTTACCAGGACATTTACAATGGTTCATGTTCTTTGTAGTAACATATGTCTATGGCACAGGCGTTTGGTCAAACATATATAAACCCCATCTTTTGCTGTTAATAAACAGAGACCTTTCTGACAGACAATGTGTGTGTGTGTTTGACTGAGTCTCTCCTGGTGCCAAAAAACTTTACAGGAGATTAATGCATTTTTTGGATGCCTTCAGCATTCTTTACAATGTAGAAAGAAATGAAAATCAGAAACGATTATAGAGTTAGAAAGTGATCTAAAATTTTTAAACGGTAGTGTATGTGAAAACCTCTCCAGCTAGAGGACACTAACCATAAGTCATTTACATAGATACACATGCACAGGGTATCAGGACTCACTGAAAAAAATTATACTTTGGATCAACTTTTTTTGCTTAAATTTGTTACAAGCATTTTTTTTTACTTTCTCTCAAATCAAATGTTATGATTTTATTTAAGGTTTAATTTTTATTAAATATTTATATATTTTTTAAGTTTCCCCAAAGCAAACATAAATTTATCCATTCAAATTAAAAACAAAAGTTGTTACAATGCCTTAGGCCAGTAAAACAAATTTTTTTAATTTGTAACAACTCGATTTTTACTTAAGAAAAACTTAAATTTTAACACTATATTTAAGTTTAGTGTTTACCTTAAAAGAAACAAATTACATTCATGTAGTATAAAGTAATAGGAGTAAATTATAGTAGTAAAGTAATCTTTCATTGTTCTTAAGTTAAAAGTATAATTAAGTAGAGAAGTTACATTTATGTTTAGAGTAAGTTATTTTTTTTTTAAGTTACATTTATAAATGAAGACAATGAACAAACAAGATCTCCTAGCCCGCCAAAAACATTTGTTACTTCCAAAAACATTTATTACCATCTTTGAAACCATACATTACCTTTTTTTTTTGTTGTACTATTATTTGACCAATTAAAAGACAGAAAACAAAAATAAAACAATGCATTTTAAATAACTTAAGCTTAAGAATCGTATAAACCTATTTGCTAACCATAAATCTGACACTTGTTTGACAAATAAAGTGACCAAAATGTTATTAATTTTTAATGTCAATAAATTTAATGTCAATGAAGGGCCACAAAAGGGTTTTGAAGTTACCAAGATAGCTCAAGTTTAGCGCATAGATGAGGCCAAGCAACATGGAACATTCATGTGTGACTAATGGAAACTCAATAAGTCACAATCCCGATTTCATGTGGTCCCTGAAGACAGTCCTCTTCCTCCCAGAGGACAAACAGGGCCATCGTGCACCTCTCAAGTTCTTTCCTGAGCTTCATCTTTCTGAAAAGACATTTGTTAGACAATTTGCTCTATTTGGCAAAATAGTGTCTGATGTATGCATGTAAAAATCACTGAATGCTCCCTATGAATGCAAAAAAAACAAAAAAAAAACATCTAGGATTATGGTGCATCAAGTTAAATGTAATTATGTCAATAAATAGGTCAAAATAACAAACATACATATACACACACATTATATATTACATTATATTGCCAAAAGTATTGGCTCGCCTGCCTTCACATGCATACAGTATGAACCTGAGTAACATCCACTTCTTAATCCATAGGGTTTAATATGATGTTGGCGTTTTGCAGCTATAACAGTTTCAGCTCTTCTGTAAAGTATTTTCACAAAGTTTAGGAGCATGTATGTAACTAATGTTAATACATACCATGATTTTTTTTAATTGCCCTGTGTAAAGGTTGTGCTGCAGCTGATAATGCCAATGACCTCATATTTGTGAATATGAAGGGGCAGAGGTAGTTGGTATACTGACTGGAAGCTCACAGGTTCAAACTCCAGCACCACTCAGCTGCCACCTGGACTTTTGAGCAATGCTAATTTATCAATTCAGTATCATTTTTTTTTGCTCCCCAAAGTCACACAACACCGGAAAAATACCCAAACAAACAAACTCCCCGTACGGGCCACCACTATATAACGCTCAGGTTTTATTTTAGAGCTAATTACACTATTACGGGGTCTAGAATCTAAATACGGGCTAATATTACTTACTTCCGGTGTTGTGCAATTTTTGCAGAGCAAGACAAGACACGTGACAACAACAACTACTAAACAAACCCAAAGTGTATTAAATAAAAAAGACAAATAAACAAATAAGGTGCACCAACAAAACAATATATACTAAATATATACAACTATAAACAGTGTGTGGAGTGTATGCGTTTGTGTGAGTGCGGATGTATGAAAGTCCAAGTCCGTGTTATTGTGAGTGTGAAATGGTGTACGGGAGAGATGGCTCGGCCTCACCGGTAAAAGATGTATAATCCGGGAGCACGAGAAAATGGAACGAGAAGGGTACTGAATGTGTCCAATGAAGATTAATCCAGTCATGGAAAGTAATCCTCTGTAACAACCATCAAGCTCTCTTTCTCTCATCCAAAATGCAGCGCGCTGTCTCATCTCTCCGTGTCGGCACATGACCCGACGCCGCTTCCGGGTCCTCTCACGCTGCGATCGCGCATGCTCGCGAGAGCTTAACCCTGTGACCAACACTGTCTATGGGGACAAGTAAAACCAGATAGGGCATCTTTCTGTGCACAGGTGAGCAGCATTAGCTCCTCAATCCATTTCCCTGTTATTAAAATGCCCCTTTATGTGGCAGCGCTGGCTCGGCCTCACCAGTAAAAGATGTATAATCCGGGAGCACGAGAAAACGGAACGAGTTGGGTATATCCTGATGAGTGTGTCCTGGAAAAAGCAATCCACGAATACGACAAACAATCTCTCTCTATATATATTCCAAACTGCAGCGCGCTTGTTTCATCTCTCTGTCCAGAGTCCTTTGCCGGTTCCGGCTTTATACTGGGACACGTGACCCAATAGGTCATCGGGGTTATCCCGTGGCCCAACCACGCATGCGCGCGAGAATTTAACCCCGGAACCAAAACATCGTCATCATGGAGACAAAAATAACCGTACCGGGGTCGCTAAAAAGACCAGGTGGTTTTATTTCTTTCTTACCACTTTATTTGTGGCCTATAAAAACAACCCCTTATGTGGCTGCGCTACAAGTTAGTCCACATCTTCTACTCAAACACACCATAAGACATTTCAGGAGATACTCTCTTCATACATTCACCTCCAGGCTCTAGGCATGTAAAAACAAACATAGTATTGTTGGTTATGTTAGGCTTGTGAAGCATGATAAAATGAACATGGCAGCCATTGAAACCTGTATTCAAATAGCATACACTAACCTGTAAACAAGTTAAACTAAAATGTTTTATTCTGCTAGTTATGTTTTAATTTAATGCGTCACAGCCAAATTGATTTGGATGCATTGCCCAGCTCCCGTGGCTTCCATTCACAATATTACATTTGACACCAAGCTAATTTCTACATACCAGATCAAGAATTTGAAGATGAAGATTATATCTCTGGTCTTCTCTCTGACAATTCCTCCCTTGTTTTTCGCAAGGAGGGGGTCATCTTACTCTAAACTCCGCCATATTATCTGGTGAGTTTTTTGAGCTTTAATAGAAGCATTCAATGAATTACGCCGGGCTACTGATTTATCCCTGCGTGCGACTAAACAGACAGCCCGTGCAATCGACCGTTCCACGGCCTCATTGGTGACCGCTGAAAGGCACCTGTGATTGAACCCGACAGGCATCAAGGACAAGGATCGAACATTCCTCCTTGATGCCCCTGTCTCACCTTCCGGCCTACTCGGCGACGCTGTAAATTCCGTCGCCACTAGGTTACGAGAAGCTAAACTGTATGAACAGGCTTTTGGAAAATTTCTCCCACGCCGTGCTCAAGAGTCGAGGCCCTCGGCCACCCAGCCTCGACCAGATCTGAATCTCGCCAGGCGAGAGGCACAGAAGGAGAGCGTCAGCAGCCGGGCACCCTACTTCAACCGCATCACGTCCGTTCTGATATTCAGCATAACATCATGACCATGTAGCCAAAAGGTAAGCGGAATAAACCTGTAAGCCTCGCACATTTCCATTTATATTTCCATTTATTCCACTGTAGAATATCCACAAACTTTCAGGAGCCAGAATGACTTAGCAGAAATATTAATGGAGACAAAGAGTTTTTTTAATATGACATAATGTTTTTTTTTGCTGAAAGTGCTCCTGTGACTGATTTAGACTGGTATGCTCTTCCCTACTGCAGAGTGTACAAACCTACTTTCACCCATGCTGTGCCCAACAACCGTAATAAAAGGTTATTAGGACACCAATGGCATTAGAGCCCCTGTGATGTGAAGTGATACATACATTAGGTAAACTTCCTAGTGCTGTTACCATTTTATTACCACTCATGGAGTGCCTCATGCTCAATCAAATTGTAACACAATCAAAATGCAATAGCTGACAAAAAAGTCTGAAAAAGGGACGTTTCTTTTTTGCTGAGTATATATATCCTGTCCACATACAAACAAATTTCGGATGATAAAGATACGTTGTATAGACGTGATATAGATGTAAAGACGATGTACCATTTAACAGCTCAAACAGGCGATCTACAGGCGATCAAAATACGACTATAAAAAAACTAACGCAATGTTTACCAGATGACACGCTCTTTAGCAGACGTCTCCGCGACGTACCTGTGCTATCTGGGATCTTATCTTATCTTATGTTAAACAAGTAAAGTTTTAGTCTGATGTAAATTTTATTCTGTGGTAAATTCTAATCTGATGTAAAGTTCATTCTAAAGTAAATTTCTGTCATATGTAAATTTCAGTGGGATATAAATTTTATTCCTACGAAGATTTTAGTCTGAGGTAACTTTCAGTCTGAGGTAAATGTCAATCTGAGGTAAATTTCAGTCCAATGTAAATGTCCGTTTCAGTTTGGGCC
The DNA here is from genome assembly GCF_024256425.1 of Clarias gariepinus. NCBI lineage: Eukaryota > Metazoa > Chordata > Actinopteri > Siluriformes > Clariidae > Clarias > Clarias gariepinus. The sequence continues at coordinate 1,637,845 of NC_071103.1, read as the reverse complement.
TCACACATCTATTTTTTAAATGTTTAAATATGATAGCTAATTAATATGCAGAGATATTTATTGGAATGCAGAATCAGAACCTACAGCTTATTTAGACACCAAATGTATAAAATCTACGTTATATTATCTGTGTTGTCTTACCTGTGTGGCTATGGAGTCACAACGTTCAGTCTGAGGTACATTTCATTCTGAGGTATATATCTGTCTGAGATAAATTTCCCATCTGATATAAACTTCAGTTTGAGGTAAATTTTAGTCTAGTGTAAATTTCTTTACGTGGTAAATTCCAGTCTGATATAAAGTTCATTCTGAGGTAAATTTTAATCTGATGTAAATTTCAGTGTGATATTTCAGTGTGATCAGTGTGATCAGTTTCTATTTTTAGTTCTATTTTTTCTAGTTAAATTTTATTTTAATTTTTTTATTTTAATTTTCTAGCATATTTCTTCTATTGATATTTATTACTTATTATAAGCTTTAATTCTCTTTTTAAGGTCACTGGCGGTCGTGTAAGCATTTCACTACATTTCGTACTGTGTATGTGACAAATAAAATTTGAATTTGATAGAAATTTTATTTATAGCAAAATTTTATTGCTCAAAATTAGCTTTTTTTGTCTCATGAAACTTAATTAAGCTCTCTCATTACAAGCTCAACTTTGTCTTTTCTATTTCTCTTTCTATTTATCCGGCGTAAAACCTGTGCCAAGCTTGTATGTGCTGACCAAGTAGTCGCTGTGGCTACCCCTCGCTTGGAGCAGCTAAAAGACCAACAACAACATCTATTTTAAAATGTTTGAATCTGAAAGATACCAGAATCAGCGCATGGCGGATCTCCAAGACAATAAACCGACTTTATTCCAGTATTTCGTTTATCCCAGAGCTTTGGATCTTTTCCCAACATTCCCAAGACAATTGTGCGGCTCTTGGCATACTGACACTTTAGTGTAAGTACTAAGATTTTTTAAGGCCGGCTTCCCCACCCAAAAATATTTTTGTTATTACGTCTTGAAAAAATGGATTGCTTTCTGTCAAATGCAGGTCCATTAAAAGTAATAAATGTGTTTATTAATTATCTTGTCAACCAATACCTGATACAGAAAAAAAGTTAAATAAAACATGTTTTTACTGAGGCTGCCAATCAGGATTATTTGTTCTCATATTATTTCTATCCATGTCTTGACTCAGTTTGCTGTTGACCAGATGTGATTAAAGGAATTACACTTGTATTTATAATGAATTAGATTTAATATTTAAGGGAGTGTATTTAAACTATGATATAAAAGTTATAATGATATTATTGATATTTAAATTGATTAGGGCATGATTCGTCATTCAACTAAAGCAGCTGAGAATAAAGTAAACAGCACCTCAGTGTGGTTATGTAGATCAACATAACCACACTGTATGTGTTATGTATGTGTTTGATAAGAATGGATCACAAGTATTTGATCAAGATCTATAGTCAAGAACAATACTGAAATCACCAAAATTAAATTATTTTGTTAGAATTACTTCATAAACACAGAGAAACCCCCTGTTGAAGGATTACTTTGGTTTAGTGTGGAGTTTAATAAGAAATAAATAAATAAAACCCCTGTGGCAGTGGGGGAGTGGTATGAAGAGAAGGTGTCAACTGACACCTTCTGTTGCTCATGTATATTGCTTTGTGTTTGTGAGTGTAAAAAACATGATGAACAACCTGACCAAAACATTAAAAAGTAATTAATTTGGCTCAGCATTCACTTAATACTTCCAGGTAGCACATGTACAGACTAATATTACAGCAAAAGCATGGCATAATGCTTGTGTTTTAACCAGTGTTACCACAGCAAGTAACCACTTACCACAGAAGTTTCCACTTCTCTCTGCATATTTACATTTACTTACTTGAATATTTACATCCTGCTTACAGACAGACTGACTTCCAGTTTGCAAAAAGGCACAGAAGTGCACTTTGCATAATGTATAAGCTTCAAGAAAAACAGCTTTTTGTTTGATATCTATAACCATGTGCACTGTTAGACGAAATCATTGTTAACCAACCAACTAATGACTACTAATAAAATTTAAATATCTCATTTCACAATACAGATTAACTAACTGATTACTAATTGACACCTGGGTATTGTCATAATATCGTACCAGGTGGTCCCTGGTGATTCCCATTTCTACTACAGTGTGTGTACAGTATATTTACCAGTTCCTCGCTACAATGGCATGGTGACAATTTGCGTGTTGTGCTGTAGCGATGTCGTCCTGGCAAGGATGCGCGTTCCGGAGGCGGTGGAGTAGTGCACTTTTCAGACTTAGTGCTACCAGGAGAGGAGGGTGCTGCAGCTGCAGGTTTCTGTGTAACTGGGGAGCATGGTGTACTGGGAGGTGGCGATGGTCTGGCCTGTAAGCATGAGGCAAGCTAATGATCACCTCTTCTCACATCAATTCCCCCAGGTATTCCATGAGAGGCTGATTCTTCCATTACTGCCAGTGCCTTCTTCTCCTGTGGTGTTAGTGGTGACACTGAACTGGACTCAGCACCTTGCCCGGTCTCTTTGGACTGCAGCACCTCTGACCTTGGCATGGGTCGAAAAATCATGCCATTTTTTCCACACATCCTGCCAGTCTCTGGGTGAACCTAAACTGGAGGCAGCTATCTTTCTCGCAATGTCACTCCAGATTTTTATTTTTACTGCTGTTACACACATTGTTTCTGAAGCTGGTGAAGAGTATTGTCTTGTAGATGTACACCTCATCCAGCAAAATTTCAACTTCTTCTGAGGAGAAGCTTGGTGACCTTTTTTTTTCGTTGCCTCTTCTCTGCCATCTTCTCCATCTTATCTCTCTCTCTGTTCAGTGTAGGTAGGTTTCTTGTATTTAAGGTTTCAACCAATAGCAATCAAGAGTATGTTGCACATAAGTAACGGCAGCTGTTTGTCAATCAACTTTAATTGTATATCCGGTCCGTTTCACCGCTACTACAGGTTACATGAAAATATTAGGGACAGTTTGGTGATTTAATTTATATATTTGTCTATTATGGCATGCTATTGATAAGTTAACCCATGTCGAAATAAACGTTATTGGAAGTATTTTGTGCAATGTTTAATTTGCATAGAAAGTGCTGTCTTTCTTAACGATTCCTGGGCAATTGATGTCAGCTAATTCAGTACCTTCACTGTAGACAGCGCTTACATTAGATGTAAGAGGCAGCTACTTAAGAAGACTCCAAAGGGACAGTTCAGAGAACACACTTAAAAAAGTAAACAACTTACGTAAGATATATCTTGAGAGTCTTAGTGCGCTGTGTGCTTAAGTGTGTGTTATCGGGAAACCGGGCCCTGGCCATTAAGAACGCACGTTTTGAGAAAAGGAATCTTGCAAGCTGCTGCGGAATCATGCGGCAAGCTGTGAAAATGCCATTCATTACCTGTAGGAGGCAATCATCTGAAATCTGAAATATTGTGTGTCTACTGCAGGAAAATGTGTTATCTCTCTTAGGCGCTCATTGACAGCAAGCAACAGAGCTCATAAACGAGTCAAGCTCAAACTATAAATTCTTTGACGTTTTCCATTCAGTATTATTATTATTAGTAGTAGTAGTGCTCCGAATTTATTATTATTGTCATTATGCTTATTATTATTGTAACGCACCCGTGCATGTGTGCAAAAAGACGAAGTACAACAAAAAATCCAAACAAAAAACAACAAAAAATCCAAAAATGTACAATAAGTTAGCCTAAAACAATATTGTTTTATTGTATATATGCACTTTAAATATACACTAAACAATAAACACTGCCTTTTGCAAAGTGAAAGTGAGTTGCAGCTTTTTGATCAAAAGGCTAATAAACGCGTGCGCAGATACAGTGGTTACCTAATCAGAATGTTGGTTCTACCGTTGCGGCGCTCGGCGGTAGTATTTGGCTTTGTGCGTTTGCTGGCTTTTACCGCTAAGTGGCGCTACAGACTGACGCCTCGTGCCTTAGTTCATTCTCTGCTGTATTAATGAGACGCGCTGCTTTAAAACTGCACGTAGTAGAGGATAAAATCAAGTAAAACATTGTAGTTAAACAAATTCATAATCACAGAACTAAAATTACAGCACAAATGGAGAATTCAAATTAAATGAAATCTTATTAGGATCAAATTTAAACAAAATAAATGTTAACACAGTAAGCCTTTAGATTTTGTCACGTGTAATTAGAAAAGACGCATGTAGGGTTTTGCGTCGTCTTATATCTTGTGTTAAATTTGTAGTAGATTTATTAACTGAAATAAATGACCATAAAATTATAACATTGTCAGGACGTTCTACTGCGTCAGCTGATGTCGGTCATTCAGCCCCGCTTGTGTTTTTGCGTTATTATAAAAATGAAATGCAGTAGACTGTTATGATCTGTAATGGGTTCGCCCCATGTTGCACAGGCGGCACCATAAAGCACATACATGAGGCAAGGTCTTACGGAAAAGGGTAATTTATTTAGGTAAAATGGGGAAGGAAAGTGTTGAAGGAGAGAAAATGGAAAGAATGGTTGTGCATGTGCAGTTCCGAGGGCTGTGCCACACTGGCATGCGGGCACACAGCTGACGATAAGTGTTGGTGCGCGGAGTGGCAGAACTGAGCACGTGAAGGCAGCGCTCCTGAATGCTCCCTCGTGACGGCGCTTCTCCCGCTGTCGATGGCAGGTGCGAGTCCTCGCTGACGTATAAACTTAACACAAACGTCCTCGCAGCCTTTTCCTCTACGGCAGCGGGGCTGCGAAGGTGGGCACGGTGTGGGAGTGAAGGTGCCGCGGGAGCCCGCGCAGCCCCAGAGACTTTAATCAAGGACAATAGGATTCTGCCCTTTGATCTATGCGCTGATGACAGCGCGAGAATGAGCTGCGCGAGCTCCCCCTCACCGTGCCTGCCTTCGCCTTACTCACATGCTACTTACCTATTCTCCATCACATCACGTACTTCCCGGACCTTGGACAAAACTCCGCGCCTTGCTTTTATAATGCGGAGCAAGCCCAAGATCATATTAACATTAATTAACGCCAGCCGGCACGAATAGGCGGCTCCGTCCCTTCGCCGCCTATTCAGGGAGCCTATGGAGTGAGCGAGTAGCGATAGTAGATTTGGGCACACACCCATCACAGACGCACGCCATGGCAGATCATCATAATTGTCTTTAACTTGTATTTCATAAGGTTTTCCCAGCGGTGGTACAGCGCAACGGGGGTCATTATTTACTATTAAACATTAAACAAATTTACAAAACTTTATGCGTGCGATTAAGCGCTGATTCTACATAGGAAAGTAAAGAAGAGGATCATGATGCTCAACATTCCGGAGACCAAACCCCATTTAAATTAAATTAACAAATATTGCAAGTAAATAACAATAGCCTACGTTTAAAAAAGCATTTTTATTTAGATTATAAAAAATAATCCTACATCTGTTTTAGGTGTTCCAGCTGCCACTGTTCTAGAAAGTAAATGGCTGCGCTGTTTGGGGGAGGGATGTGCTAATGACGATTTGGTCTGCTGTGTGTGTGTGTGTGTGTGTGTGTGTGTGTGTGTGTGTGTGTGTGTGTGTGAGAGAGAGAGAGAGAGAGAGAGAGGGCGTGTCAAGAGGTCTTACATACTCATAAAAAGTCGTGGATTATTCAGTAAAACATTTTTTTAAATAAAAATACCAAAGAATATTATTGTGTGATTAAAAACAATGCAATGTACGCTATCATAAAAAAAAATTCAATTTTTTCCATTCCAAGGATTAAAAACGGTAACAATGTCAACTTTAGAGAATCTAGAATCCAGAAGATTAAATTTACACAAATTTAAAAAGAGGCCTTAATCACTGAAAGTCTTCAGAAGAGCCTTAGATTCAAGAATTTTTTTAAGTGGGGACGGGTGCATTTCAATTTCTCTGAATGTAAAGGTAAGAACAGCTGATTCACACCTAGGGAGGGTGAATAATTTATATTTGAATGTTGTCTGGCATTGTAAAGCACACACAGTGACACTAAAAGAACAAAAGCCCAGGATTAATAGGAATAGGAGGCTCTGATTATACTGCACAAATATTATTTGGCACAGCAAAATTCCTCCGCGCTCTGTTAAACTTTATGTGTGCGGTTGACTTTAGAAAATTAAAGAGGAGGATTTTTATTTAGACTTTTAAAAAATTAACCTGCGTCCATTTTTAGAAGTTAGAAGTTTTCAATACAAATTTTATAATGCCCACATGACATCAAACATTGCCCTTGTTAATATTTAAAGGGATCATACAGAAACAATTTTCATTAAATGTTAATGCGATCTTTAGGGTCCTAATGAAAAGTTTGTAATATATTTAATTAAAAATTCTTAATGGTTGTGTAAAAAAAACACTACTTTTAACTGGTAAAAACTAGCTCTGTCCTCAGCAACCTATTTCAGTGCATGTTCCTTTAAATGCTTATGATCTCTGCTGAGCCCGCCCCCCCCAGTTATGTGGGGCGTGTCTTTACAACACACGTGGGGTATAGCCACGGGAGTGTAGTCCAGTGGGGGCAATGCTTTGGACTGCATTACCCACAATGCAGTCCAAACTGAGCCTGTTTTCTTCAGTCGTTTTTGGTTTGATTTAAATACGGAACGTACGGGGAAGTTTGTAATATCGCCTGACAACGCAAAAATTAAAAGAATAGACATGCATCGACTCGATTTGTCTTTCATCATTGCATGGGCATGAATTAACGGGCTGTTACGCTGCCGCGAGCAACAACAACATAAAGCGGAGAAGCTTACTGAGAGAGATACGGACGCGATGTGTTTACTGATGTGTTTACATGACTTCTTAATCTTCGACAGACACCGTTATAAACCATCTAACGTTACAAAGGTAAGCATAATATAGTTTTCCGATTACGTACACAGTTTGCAACTAGACAATCACCTTAATGCATTGTTTATTATAAACAAGCGATTAGGGATTATATAGAGACGGATGTACACAGAGAAGAACCATGTTCTATGAGAGTATAAGTTAACTTACACTCCGCATTCATCGTGATTATTAAAAAGGCGATCTGCAAAGATTCATAGTAAAAGGAACTACTCACTAAGCCTGGTGAAGATGAAGCAGGAACACGAAGCGTTAGTACAGATCTATTTTTTAGGAGCTGCTTCCTAGTAAAACCTGCTTTATATTAACCCGCGTTTATAAAGCAGTCTGGTGAAAAATTATTAGTGCAAACATGAACGCATTTAGGTAGATTGGCGGGGACGTAAGCATTAAAAACTAAATTCAGCCACTGCGTCCTCAGCGGCTCAGATGTCGGTAGCAAATGACGACTGCTGTGTTCGCTATTACACCCAACAACTGTACACCACACTCGCTTAGGCGCCATTTTGCTCTAGCGGCGAAAAAACAATGGCCAACAGCTTCTTCTCACTCGGGGCGGGTCTTTGTTAAAACACCAGTGTCAATCAACTAGTGTAGGAGCGGCCTCTTGTAGTGTGGCGTCACAGTGACAGGCATTTGCGATTGGCCTGATTTCAGAAGGGGCATGTTATTTTAATAAATGAAAAGAAAACCACTAGGCGGCTCTTTATCATCGTAGAGTGGTTGTGTACGCACTCTCCTAACACACAGTTCAGTCCAAACAGCCTAAAAAAGTGCATGTAGGCCTGTATGACCCCTTTAAACGTTTTACTATTTTAGCTATTACTGTTTTAATGTTATTTTGATGTAAATGAAACAAGCATAAAACGTTTATTTATTTATTTATTTATTTATTTTATATTGTTGACTACATTTGGGCCGTGAAACAGGTTCGACCCTAAGTGCATGGGCGGAACCATGAAGCATGGACTCGAGGCGAGGTCTTACGGGAAAAAATGGGAAGGAGTGAGGAAAGCTCGCTCTGACTCTGCTCTCTGCGGATGGCTGGATCGGCCCCTCCCATCTCTCGCTGAATTAAAGTCCCTGGGGCGCGTTCCATTTGCCCCGCTTGCATGCCGCACTTCCGCGTTGTTGCGCGTGCGTCGCACTTACACCGCGTAGTAAAATCCACTGCAACCCAACAAACCCCAAGTATTTTATAGCGCGGGGTGAAAGCCTAGTATCACTAACAAGGATAGTTCACCAGCCGTGCCTAATTCCGCGGCCCCACTGCTTCGCATATCTGAAGGGGAGGCCGCCTAACTAGTGACTGAGGAGCGATATTAATTTGGGCGCACGCCGTGACAGGCTAAAAAAACTTTGTCCTCAAAAATTTAACAGATGAGGACTCATACGCTATATAACAGTCACTATTGTATTTACTGCAACGAGCAAAAATGTCACTTTGCGCCACCTGGCGGCCATTTTAAGAATGACTTTGAAATGCAACTAATTTATTTTGGCCGCTGACGTTTTTACACAGCGGTGAGCGCGACAGTAATAACCATTCCAATTGGGTAACTACTGTATAAGCAGATCTATTAATAAAACTGCAGACATACTCCCTCAGAAATGCAACAAACACAAAAATATATGCTACTCGCTGAATACAACGTGACAGCACGCAGAATCCCCGGGCTTTGACTGCGCTTTCTCCATTCATTAGTAGTAGTACACTACAAAATCCTGGGTTTCTGTAAACACATCGTTGGGTTGTTATTTTGTGTGCTTTAATCACACTGTTGGGTTGCTTTTGCTATGAATACTAAAAGTGCTGCATGATTAAACTCAATGCAAAATATGGAAAAAGAAATGTCTGTTTCCTACCTAGACCTTTTGTATGCATCACAATGAACTGAAGCTCAGCACATCTTCTTTCCTTGTTTAAATCTGTAATATTTAAGTGAAATATATTTTGCGTATAGGCCTAAATAATCATTTTTATTTATAGACAGGTGTAGTGTGTTTTATCTACTGTAGATTTGATCTCCAGACAATCCCCAGGCACTCTGAGCTTATGCACCTGCACACCTAAAATAGATGACAAAATATTTTTTTAGTCTAAATATTTTTTTTCTTACCTTGTGCTACTGTTGTTCACCTACAATATTTGTTAAATAAAAATTTTTATTTGAATGAGGTTTGGGCTCAGGGATGTGGAGCCTACTGTATTTCCTATGTTATCTAATCAGAGCTCTACCGCCTGCTTGAGTGTAATTCATAAATTATGTTTATGATAATGACATAAAATGCCCTAAATCGTGCTTTAAAATTCATTTAAAAATTCATTCATCGTCGTGTGTAAACCCGCGGCTTGCACTTTCACTTAACAAAAGGCAGCATTTTAATTAAAAGGATGATAAACGTGTGTGATTTATCGATAAAAAATGCAGACAGGCTACTCGCTAGACAGTGTTGTTTATTTTTTGTGTGCATAAGAATTGCATTTCAATGAATGTTTTATGGTGCTCCAGTCCACCACTGCCCAAGACTTTTAAGGCAATCTACTAGGTTTGTTTTTTTTTTCTTCAGAGAAAGCGTACCGCAACTGATCCTATAGTAAATGAAAAGAGTGTTCCGCAAGACGAGCAAAGATTTTTAATACATTTTGACTTGAAAAATGAGCAAGACTTGGTTTACGAGTACCGAGTATTATGTATCATGCGTGCGCTTCTTGTTTTGACACCGAGCATCACGTGATCACAACTGAGCCAACGTTTTTTCCCTCTCTTGCGCTGCAGAATTGTGGGTAATCGTCTCCCCTGCTGGGTCTTAGTGCTCGTCTCTTACTGGTATAATAAACATCCCTGCATGCTTGTACTGTTTACTATAAGACTGTAACCACGTGTGTGTAAAACATATTTTATTTTGTGTTTACAGCACGCGTGTACTGTTTCTTATAACACGTGTGCGTGCGTGTAAAGCAAAAGAAAGTCTCATTAGAAGGTTAAAAATCTATTTTCTCCCTCAGCCTGTGCGTGCATGTAATTTGACACCGTGCCGGTTCACACACTCTCTCTCGCCTTTAGCGTGTGTGTGTGTGTGTGTGTGTGTGTGTGTGTGTGTGAGTGTTTGTGAACCAGCACGGTGTCAAATTAAGCTCAAATGATGAAACTGCTAAATGCAAAACTTAAATGTGATTTATTGATAAAAATGCAGACATACTCTCTCGCATCGCCTCTCGCAATAATGCAGATCAAACATAATACACCTGTCCATAAATAAAAAGAAATATGTAAGCATATATTCAAAATATATTCCACTTAAACATTACAGATTAAAACAAGAAGAGTACAGTAGACGTGCTGCGCTTCAGTTCATTGTGATGCAGACAAAAGGTTTAGGAAGGAAACAGGTTTCGTTATTTTACAAAATCTGAATATATTCAGTAAATTTATAAATTAAACTAAAACTATCAAGTCCAACTATGAAGTCTGATTTAATTGGTACCATTAAAAAAATTATATTTATGTTTATGTTTCTATTTATGTTTATGTTTTGCTAGCGAAATACATTTTAGCCAGAGACATCTGCTCGTTCTTGTTAATTTGTTTTTAAACCCCTTAATTCTGCCAATTCCCCCATCAGTGAAACCGGTTTGATAACTTTACACCTATCGTGAATGAAAGGTGAGAAGATTACAGTAACTGGGGTTCTGTGGGGGTTCACCTCGAAACACGCTGTCACATCATATTCAGCAAATAGACTAAAACAAAGTCATGTTTGCTTCAGCAATTGAAACAATATTGTTTAAGGCTAACTTTATTAAAGATTATATTTTATATATATTTGCCTTCTTTGTTGTACTTCGTCTTTTTGCACACACGCACCTACTATTAGGAAATGTAATTAATTTCAAGACCATTTAAACTGAGGCATTGCCATGTCTTTCATTGTTTTGTTCCAGTTAAGACATTACAAAAACTATATACTTACTAGGAATTTTAAAGCATGATTTTGGGCATCTTATTTCATCCTTATGAAAATAATATGAAGCACATATACACACATTTATCATAAAAGATCTATTGTAAAACTAAATAAAATTCATGTTTACCTAAGCATTGGAAAAAAAGTTTTGGACTAACTAATTATACATAATTCTCCATTGTACTTGGTCTGGCTTTTAGATAAAGTCCTTCCATGCACCATCTGGCAGATATTCAGTGAAGCACAACCCATTTACTTAAATTCCTTTTGCTTGTGGCATTTCACGGCATGGCACGCGCCGAACACAGGAAAAAACACTTATTCTTAATGGCCACATCTGTAGCATAATGTAAACAGCACCTCACTGTGGTTATGCAAGTTAACTGTATTGTATTTGGTTTGTTGATTGGTGTAATAGTCACAGGTAAAACTACATTATAGCCAAGAATAAAGCCAGGTCATGAACTCTTTTAGTTAGAAGAATTAAATTACTAATTAAATTTAACTACTGAAGGCATTCAAAAACTGGAAACTAATAAAAAGAATTTTTTTCAGCTGCTGAATCATCAGAACTTTGAGAAAAGGAGTAAAATCACAAAGCATTACTTGGGGTGTATTGGAGAGTTCTTTGTTAACGGTGGAAAAATGATCTATAATGTAAGTGTATATTCTATAGTGTATATTTTAGAATTTTTTTTTCTGCAATCATAATATATGATTGATTTTTTTCCCCCACCAGACATTTCAAGAAGCAGATGAATGCTAGAAAGTTTATTGCCTCTTATGATGATTATCAATTTGGGTTTCTACCACTTTACAGGCTTTTAATTTGTTCCAGTATTGCCTTTCCTTGCAGCATTACTGCATCACTGTCTGGTTTGGGAATTGTGTCATCTCAGACTGCAAGATCCTACAGCAGATGAGCACAGTTGGACATATAAGAGCCTAGAAGGATCTTATAGAGCTTAATGTCTTAAACCACATGAGGGAAGTGGTTTACAGTAAAACAAAGAACAGTATTCAAAGAACAGTACAAATGTCAGAACAAACTGAAGGGCTAGTGAGATGGATCCAAGCGCAGACAAGAGGCACGCTGACATAGAGGCTGGCGTGGGGAAGTTGTAGGTGTGGATGCAAGCCATGAGGTCTTTAAATGTCTTAACAAGTGGAAATTCTATGCATGACAGCTTAGGAAAGGAAATGTCAAAAGATGAAAAGGCGGTGTGACAATAAAGGGCTCTGTTTTTTTTGCTTAATTAAAAAAAATATATATTAAAACAGAATAAAACATTCTTGCTGATTTAAACTCCTGTCCTCTGGCCTGTATGTTACTCTGCAAAACATAAAGGAACAAGTAGGGTAATTGAGGGAAGAACTCAAATACACTCAGTTGCTGAGTAGCTTCACTTTTAATGAGAAGACTGGAAAGATATCTTTAAATTTGTCCTTTCCCAATCCTTGAGGTAAATATTAGAATACAACATCCAGGTACTAATGTACCCCCTTACTACTGACCTCTATGCCTCTATGCGATTCTTTATATTGGGTGGATTTTGTCATTCTGTGTTTGCATCATTTCAATACAATTGCAGTCATTTTCAGGCTTACACTTTTTTAATTTAATTTGTAAAAGCCAGAAATTTCTTCATGGTTGTGCTGAACAGATCCCATGCTACCTTGTTACAATTCAATATTTCCTCATCATCAAAGACTTCAGAGTGATGGTTGTTAATCCTGAAATACACTGACTCCCCTTTTTCAGTATTTGCACACACCGCTTTGGCTTGTTTGATGGCCTTTTTCCACATCATTGCCAAATAGGGAAAGAATTAGAAATAAAATGTACTCAAGTAAAAATGCATTCGGTGAAATGACTACTCAAATACTAAGTAACTGTTTCAATCATAATGTATAATTAGTTTTTTAATTATAATAATTTTATTATACTAGAATATACATATAATATAATATACTATATACAATATTTTATATTATATGTATATTATAGTATAACTATATAAATTATATACAGTATGCTAACATTGCAACATTTAATGAAACAGCTATGTTTACTGCGAGTCGAGTTTGTGTCTGTTTTGCTGGACAGAAAAGACACCGCAGTATGAAGCGGTTTATTTTGCACTTTGTGTAAGCGAAACATGCCTTGCATATAAGGCCAGGGATGTGGACTGAATATTTTTTCCCGTTATGCTGCGGCTTTTGAGTGCGGTCATGTGTGGTCAGGTTATGCCGCTCCTTTGAGTGTGGTACATGTGGTTATTCTTGCTGCGTCTGATAAGTGAATCAGTCATACGGTTCTGTAGATCCACCGGCTGCAGGTGTAGAATAAGTAGTTGGAAACCAAGTAACAAGTTGAGTGTAGCCGAATGTAGCGGAGTAAGAGTAGCATTTCTTCTATACAAATCTACTTAAGTAAAAGTAAATGTAAAACTACTGATAGAAGTAATTTTTTTTCAAAATGTTTCTGTCATGATCTCCTGTGCTAGTAGACAGACGCAGAAAAGTCTTTCTTTATTTAAGTTCAATAGACCAGGTGTTCCGAGAACTCCTAGGACTGGGTCTTCAGGTGGTCGGTTTAGATAAAGCAAAACCAAGTTAAAGGAAAATCACAACAAGAGTTGTTTGGTAACGAAAGGGCTGAGTGCTTCTCAGCTGCGAACTCAAATTAGTCCAGACGTAGTACAAATCCGACCTCGCCCCTGCAGACACGGTTCAGTCCTGAGAAAAACGAGGGGCAGTAGAGATTAGAACACCTTTCATGCCAACGAAAATCACAGTGCACAGACAGGCAGCTACGGGTTCGGCTGGTTTAAATAGACACACAGGGCTAAGACACAGGTGACACTGATTTAGTGTTTAGTGAGACATATACCAACGTAGACACACTAGGGGGAGACAAAGCAGCGGCTCAGTAATCCGGAGACCCAGATCTTATTCCCCAGGACCGTGGTGGTACAGGTGTAACAGTTACTCAAGTAAATGTAACGTGTTATTACACACCTGTGCTTCTAAAGACACTGAACTCTTTCTTTAGATCTAAATAGCTCATGTAAACTTTTCTTAAATTCTCCTTCATACGTTGTTTTATGAGTTTGCACTTATCTTTTCTTTAAATACTACTCTCTTTAGTCTGTCATCATCATTTAGAGTTTTTGTGTTTAGACTATATCTTGTCATGAACCATTTTTTTCTGATTTTGTTTATTTGGTCTTCTGCTGACATGTTCACGTCTTCATTCCTATGCAAAAATTTTAATTTTGTGTAATTATAAAAGTTACTATATACTAAGTTTGTGTTCATGTTTTGACTTTTTATTTATGACTGTGTTCTGAGGCAAAATTGTGAGTGAGCCCACTCCCTTCGCTGATAATTGACCTCATACATAAATAGTCTCAGGATGCTTTACTGTTAGCCTGACACAGAACTGATGGTACCTTCATACATTTCATGACACCAGCGAAAAAACATCAGTGACAGATAAAATTCTGGTGCAGAGATCGGACTGCTGAGGACTGATGTAAAGTCATTTTTTCTGATGAACCTCCTTTTCGATTGTTTGGGGCATCTCGAAAAAAAGCTTGTCCGGAGAAGAAAAAGTGAGTGCTACAGTACCATCGGTTGTGTGTCATGCCAACAGTAAAGCATCCTCAGACCATTCATGTGTGAGGTGGTGGGCTCACTCCCAATTTTGCCTCAGAACACAGCCATGAATAAAGAATGATACAAAAACATTCTCCTAGAACAACATCTTCCAACCATCCAAGAACAGTTTGGTGATGAACAGTACCTTGTTCAGCATGATCGAGCACCTTGCCATAAGAAGAAAAAAGAGATAACTACTGTAAGTGACTCGGGTAAACATACAAATTTTGGGTTTACAAGACATGGAAATTTTGCGTCCACAGACAGGAAACTCACCAGGCCTTAATTCCATTGAGAACTTGTGGTCAATCCTCAAGAGGCGGGTGGACAAACAAAAACTCACAAATTCTGACAAACTCCAAGCACTGATTATGTGAGAATGGGCTGCCATTAGTCACAATGTGGCCCAGAAGTTGATTGACAGCATGCCAGGGTGAATTGCAGGAGCTCTTGAAAAAGAAGGATCAACACTTCAAATATTGATCTTTTACATAAACTTACAGGTGCATCATGATAAGTTAGAATATCATTGTAATGTTCATTTTTTTCAAAAAATTTATTCAAAAAGTGAAACTCAAATGATATAGATTTATTGCACACAGACTGACATATCTTGGGTGTTTATTTATTTTTATTTTGATGATTATGGCTTACAGCTAATGAAATCCCAGAATTCAGTATCTCAGAAAATAATATACTTTATAGCCAAATAGCATTTCATAAGTGTCAAATGTGTTTACTGACAACTACATTACAAATGTATATCAATAATTTAGAATATTAGAATATTATCGAAAAGTTGATTTATATCAGTAACCTAAGTTTTAATTTTGAAGATCATAACTTACAGCTAATAAAAACTCCAAATAGTTTTTTAGCTCCTCGCTCACTCCAAAGGTTCCCTATATAGACCGCCTCCCCTTTTGCAGGTGTGTGAAGGGGCAGGGCTGCTACTGTAGGTTGGGAAAGCCTGTCTTCAATGCTTGTCTTCCAGGTGAAACTTTAATTTATGAAATTATGAAAATAGATTTGTGGCTTGTAAACCATATTATTATTTTAGGCTTATGTGAAGGTGGTGTGCTTGGCATGAGGAATCTAGCTAAAGAAGGTGTGTTTACAAGAGCGAATGCAGCTGGCCAGGGCCATGTATCAAGTGGATACTGTAACAAAGCCAAAACGTGTGACAGCCGTTGTTGAGAGAGGGAGCATTAGATCAGTGCTATGAACCATTCCGTGTTGTAACAGAGCCAAATCATTAGACAGAACTATAGTAGAGAAAATGGAAGCATTTGGTTGAATCTAGTAGTGCAGCGACAAATCCAAATCATGAGACAGGAGGGAACAACAAGAAACTGCTGGTAAAGGATACGATACATGAATGGATCTCAGACTTACACCACCTTATAAAAGCGAGGAAGGGAGCTTTGTCCAAAGTTCAAAGACTTCAAAGGCAAGTAAACTGAATGCTGCCATGTGAGTGGCAGGTGAGCAAAGCAACTGAAATTCCTCATCAATAAGTATTCTGTTATCATTTAGATTACTTACCTCAGTTATGTGCTTGGCTTTACTCTTGAGAAGTGGATTTAAAAGTAACTTTATTTAGCAAGACATGTGACAGTGTTCTCAGTGATGAAGATAATGTGAAATTTCTATACAATTTTTCATACCCATAGTATACATATGTGCTGGAACACAGTGATAACTGGTAATGTGCTGCATCTCCATCTCTTAATTGCCAAAATTCTTATCTAAATTTAAAGGACATGATATTGTTATACATACCATTAATTTTTGTTTGTGTGCATGTAATACCAGTCAGGGAGATTAAACATGTCTTATTGCTGTTATTCATAATCTGTTGAATTTGCAGAACAGGAAAATATAAAAGGTGATAAAATGTAATAAAAGGTCTGTTCATTTTTAAGAGAACATTTTAAAATTTTGCTAATACTAAACCCTTAAGGATACTTAAGTCAAGCAAGCCAAGTCTCACAGTTTTGCTATTTCATTTTCACTTTAAAGTGCAGATTTGGAAAACTACATTTTGGTCACCAAAAACATAAACTTCAACTCTTTGAGGATTTCCTCAAACAACTGAACAACCCACTACATACAGTAATAAGAAAACCAAAAAATTTGGAGCAGGCGCCAGATTGAAATTGAAAATTCCACTTTAATAAATGCTGGTGTTCAAAACCAGGTTGAAGAGGAGAAGACCAGACTTTACACTGAAACCATTGTAAATCTACATTGTAACCATTGTAAACCTGGACAGGGCGCCAATCCATCGCAGGGCACACACACATACATACACTCACACACTATGGGCAAATTGAGAACTTAATTAGACTAACCTGCATATCTTTGGACTGTGGGATGAAACCGGAGTACCCGGAGGAAACCCACCAAGCATGGGGAGAACATGCAAACTCCATGCACACAGAGACAGGAATTAAGCCTGGCCGGGAATCGAACCCGGACCCTGGAGGTGCAAGACGGCAGTACTAATCACTACACCACCATGCCGCCTCAAGGCAAAACATAATTATGAAAATAGATCTGTGGCTTGTGCACCATATTATTATTTTAATTTACTAAAGGTGCTGTGCTTAAATGCAGGGAGAAATCAACTGTGAATGAGAGACCAGTGTGCAAGAGGCACAGTCCTGGGGCATAAGAAATAACATGAAAAACATGACCGTGTGCAAAAAAACATGTCAGCATGTGAAAACACATGACAGGGGAAAGAAATTGTAAAATCATTACAGCTTTACCAGAAGTGCTGTACCAGAAGTACAGTAGAAGTGAACTACGAATGCAACAATTGTAGTTCATTTCCAGAAGACATCTGTGGGTGGTGGCTCTTGATGCACTGACTTCAGCCCCACTCTTATGGAAAAAAAATGGAAATATACTGTATTGTAAAATATGATGCAATATATTAAATAATTAATTTTTATATATAGGAAACTAGTGCTTATATTTATTAACATATTACAATATATGTATGGATATATGTTTCAATGCAGAAAAAAAATAAAAATGTTGCAGTCATGTGTGTATAATTAGTTAAAATGAAATTAAATTGAGTTCATTATATTGCCTCAGTAGGTTGTGCTGAAAAAATGTCACTCTATATTGCACAATATAAAAAAAAACTAAGTTGGATCTCTGAAATGTGAAATTAATATAAAATAAATCTAAATATTGTGTTAAAGGTCATGTATATTTGTTGTTAGTTATGTAGAGTAGACCACTTTTGTGCTACAGGTAAGGCAGGCCGCTCTGCTGGCTACCACCACAGTTGTTTTGTAATAGATAAATGTTTTATTTTTAAATCTAGCTTTATTTTAAAAAAAAAAAAAAATCCAACCACAAGTTATATCATCGTACAGTACACCCAGGTGTCTCTAGTTGATTGACATGGTTAAGCTTTACAAACGTGTATTACACCCCAGTGAATGTATTAAAAGTAAACTGGCCAATGGCAAATTTACTTTACATTCTGTATAAATAACCAATTAGGCCTACAGGAGATTCTAATAAAGACATAATTTTCCACTGTCGGGTAAGTGTGACCCAATTCCGATTTTTTGCTCATATGTGACACATATCGGATATGTTCTATGTCCGTGTAAACAGGAAAAAAAAAGCATGCATTCCGATATTTCGAGATCGGTTTCAGGCCTCCTTTATATGTGGGAATAAATCAGATATAAATCAAACGCGGTGGAAGCGCGTGTGGAATTATAACATCGCAGGTGACATGGAAAAGGAAAAGCACCCAGCCCCCACCCCACCCTTTTTTAAAGCTTATTAGGGCAAAATAAAATCAAGAAATCAGTATTTGGTAAATGAAGCCTATGCGCAGGCTGCAATTATGCCGTTTTTTTCTACTCCTCCGTTTTAAAACCATAGTGACGTTTCATGGACTTTGCATATATCGCAGAGCGTCAAGCATACTTCACCTTCGTCTATCTTGGCTAGTGTGTAGCGCAAGAACCTCTCTTTAAGAATGCGCGATGTTTCAGAAGGTATGGCAAGTATAAACACGTGTATTGGATATGAGTCATAGTTGAAAGAACGTGTAAACAGACGGTCAAAAAAATCAGATCTAGGCAACAAATCAGAATTGGGCATCGAGACCTGCAGTGTAAACGTATCCTAAGCCTGCAAATGTTTAAGTGGCCAGTGTGTGTAAGAGAAATGTGCTGATAAAATCCAAACCTTTAGGTGGCGGTAGTGCACCACATACTTTCCCTGCCGCAGATCAAATGAAGAAGACAAAGCAGACGGTGAAAGTGAGTTTTCCTTTTTTTTTTTGCACTGAATTTAAAATTAAGTTTGTAGTTATTATTAACAAGGAGTCAAAATGTTTAAAAAAAATTAATAGAATGTTAAAAAATGTTAAGGTTAAAACCACGGAGACAAAAAACATGTATATTTTAATTGAAAATGACATCAATTATGTTTGTTCTTAAATTGCAAGAGGAATTCATATTCTACATGTGGGTGGTTTAGCATGTGGATTAGCATGTCCAGGTAACTAACTCTAGTGAGGCTAAAAGTTGTTGTTTTGTTTTTATGTTTGTTTGTTTTTTAATGGTAAAAATCAGTCAGCTGGTTACAGTATTATTATCAGGCTGGTCCTAAGTAAGAGTGTAGTTTGATATATTAAGTTACTTTACACCTTTTCTTTTCTTTGTTTCTTTTTTTTAAATACTAAGTTAATTTTATTGCATGGTCAGTTTTTGTTACAAACCAGTATTTTTATTGTTGTCACGTTTTCTTCTTGAATGTGAGTGTTTTTGTTGCATATTCGCAGGAGGCAAGATGTTCATCTCAAAACTTGTCTTTATTTAACATAAAGCACAAAACAAAAGCATAGGCTCCTTTCCCCGAGCCCTAGTAAACTTGAATCACAAACAAAAACTTATTTACTCTAATATCGACAACAACAACAAAAGCTAGACTGATGTTCAGTCAGGCTATTTATAATTAAGTTAATTACTTCCCTCAGTTCAGGTGAATGCCTACGTCACCTGACTGAGGTGTAACCTGGGAACTGAACTTTCTTAAACATAACCAACAAAACATAAGTCCAACTACAAACAAGTCTGGGCCTTTGTCGCCCCTCTAGGAGTTAACCCTTACAGTACCCCCCTTTGAAAAACCGGAGGACCTGGACTCCCACCCCAGTGTTTAGGGTTTAATCTGCCCACTCCTAGGCTGAACGACCGGACCAGCCGTATTGGCTTCTCCGGGCCTAATGCTGGCAGAACTAATACTGGATTGATGTTCCCAACGCGGGGTGAAGTGGTTGGCTTTGGGGTTTTAGGACCACGCAGCCCCACTGGCATGACGTCCATGGAACTTGGTGGCTGTGAGACTGGCGTGATGTCTTTAGAGCTCAGTGGCAGCGGTGCTAAAGCACAGTCTACCAAGCTTGGCGGCCGCGGAGCTGAAGCGACTTCCACAGAGCTCGGCGGCGGCATAACTGGAGCGACGTCCTTGTAGCTCGGAAGAGCTGAAGTGACGTCCACGGAGCTTGGCAGCGGCAGAACTGGAGCGACGTCCTCGAATTTAGGAAGAGCTAAAGCGACATCCACGGAGCTCTGCATTTTACAATGACGTGCATGCTGAAAGTGAAACAGAAAATTCTACTAAGAAGACTGCAGATTCTTCACAAAGTTTGAGTTACATCAGAGTAAGAAAGCAAATTTTGCTGAATGCTCTGAAACTAAAACACTAAGTTCTTCCACTTCTAAAATTGAAAATCAAGTGTCTCAAAATGGAAAAGGGAAACACTTAAAAGAGAAAAAAAAAAAATCGAGATAATAGGTCACCCCCAAACAATTGCTACACTATCTGAGACAAAAGACACCATTTACATTTCACTTGGATGCAACTGGTAGCCTTGTGTTTAAAATTCCTGGACAAAATAAAAGGGTATTGTACTATTTACTCACACTCCCTGGCAGTGGTTCCAACTGTCCCCCACTACCTGCGCCTGAAATGCTTATGATGGAGCACTCCGTACCACCATTAACTTTTTGGTTAATGCAGCTTATTTGGAAAGTCTCCAAATTTTCAACTTTGAGAGTGAAACAAGTCAAGACAGACTTTAGTTGGGCGTTAATGCACAGTGTGTTGTTAGCATTCAACAAAAAAATCAATCCACACCTATTTTGAAAGGGCGTACAAAATCTACAATAGACAGGCCTCCTTGACAGAGATGTCGAATTTTACCATGTTGCACCTGTGTGCAAAACATGTTATAAAGAGCTGTTAAATAAATCCATTCACAAGCAAACAAATGACAAGGGTCTTAAGGGTTTTGCAACATTTGTGTTTGCCAGAAAACTGCACCCAAAGAGTCCAAGACAGCATCAACTTGCTTCATGATCTCATTGCCAAAATAAGCGAACCTGAGGTACCTGATTAGGACTCTTTTTTTTTTTTATTAAAAACTTGATATCATAAATCATTAAGTGTTTCATGTGAAAAGGCTGAGCAAACACTTAAGAAGAATGGCTATTACTGTCCTGGGATTGGAAAAGTCATGATTCCTATCTACATGGGCATATTCCCTTTATGGAGTAGGGTACTCCTTGGAGACTTGAGTAGATATGTTCAAGAAAGTGAGGAACCTAACCAAAGGAAGGCTATTCGTGTAACTCGTAGTACAAACTGTCACATCAAAACATTGTCTGGCATTGTCAAGTCATCTATTCTTTAAGGAAAAACACACATTCTTTATAGGCTGGAAGATATAGAGAATATATTCTTTATAACCAGCTCCCTCCAAAGCTTTTAATGAAGCCATAGCAATGCAGAAAAAAATGAGGATGCTGACCAAGCTGAGGAAAAGAAAGAAAGAATTGCAAAGAAACAAAGCTTCAAAATCAAAGTACTTCACATCTCCAAATGTTCTGAGGCCCAAATGTAAAATAAAAATATGTACAAAAAAATCCAATGGCAGTGGATGCAATTGAAAGTAAGGTAGGGAAGTTCCTGTGCAAACAAAGAAAATTAGAACATAAAAAGACAGCGCCATGGCAAAGGACACTGATTCTGAAGAACACAAATCTACGGATGTCTATGAAGCTAAAAGTCCTAGCATTAATGAAAAGGTAATAAATTATGTTGAATTACATTGTGTATAAGTGTAAAATATGCTAACACAATTATGTTTTTACTAAACCTTGTGTTTTAATAGGTTCACTATTTGTGGAAAATTAAGGATAATTAGTTTGTTGTTGCAAAAGTTATCGAACAAGAAAATGTCTTTCCAGTTGCAACACACTGAACTGAAGCTGCACAACTGGCTTATTGGTGAAGTAATGTGGGAAATCTAATAAACTATATTTAAAAAAAATCAATAAAATCATTACACTACTAAAAATATTTTTTTATTACTATTATTATATTTCAGACTATGGAGTTTTATATACAAGCACTACTTCTTCTAAAGTCTGAGGAGATGTGCTGACAATACTTTGAAAACCACCTGTGTGTGCTCCACATTTCTGATAAATATTGATTTGTTAATTGTGCAGAATGTCTGTGAAATGTATTTTGATTTCTTGGCATATGAGCTTGTTGTTTTGTCCTTGGACAGCCTGATGAATTTTGGTGTTAATGTACAGTAAATGCTTCACTGATAGTACATATTGCTATTGTGCTCTTTGTCATTCACATTTCCATCACACTTTCATTTTTCCTTCTAACCCTTGTCTGGGGTCTAGCTACTGGAATATGTATGCTCATACAATATACATTTTACTTTAACTTATTACATGCTTATTATCTTTATTAAAGCTTAACTTTGACAATTATGATGGAGCAGTAAGCTTTGTGAACTATTGTATTAACATTTTATTGACTAAAAATGCGTTAGAAAACGTTCATCTCAAAGACGAGTTCGTTCAGAATCAGTTACTGTAGATATAGCAGGTCGGCTGACTTGATTTTCTTCTCATACATTCCCGTAGCGTCAAAGTGCATTTTCCCAGTTGAAGCCCAGCGTCCATTGACTTCAATGCGGCTGCTTTGAACGTTTTTTTTTTCAGTGCTCAGTGCTTTGAAACTAGACGGTCATTGGATAAACGCTGCGATTATGTCCCGCCCACGGATGCTCAGCGTCTCTGGGGGTAAATGAGGAGCAAATGAGGAGTGGGCTGGCCTGGACTCTGAGCTTCTGCGTGATGATTGGAGGCTCTATCGAAAGATTGCATCTCCTTTTGACTGACAGCGATTTTGTACTATAAGGAATCGCTGAAGCTATTTGCGCTCAGTCCCATCGTGGATTTCTCAAGTTCAGTCAAAATAAAAACTGCTGCAACTTATTTCTTTATATTTGCTTGACGAAATTGCTTGATTTTCATCATACATTTCACACAATTATACTCCACATTCTTTGTTTCACTTTTACAGAGTTAAATTTTTTTTTTTTGGATCGTTCATTCATTCATTCATATAGTAGGCTAGACTAGCGTCATGGGTGAAACTGCACACGATGGCAGACAGTGCTAATATTGTCGACCTGATTTTGGCGAAAGCCATTTGAAAGTGTTCCTTACGAGGAAAAACTTAGAATTAAACAGCAGGGCAGATCAACACCTAAGATTGATTTAGAGCAAAAGATAACAGGTCTTTTCAGCTTTTCTGGTATGACAAAGTTAGCTGGCTGACTGGAAGTGCTGTGACAAATAAAATGTACTGCTGGCCATGCCTCTTGATAAAACCATCTTACAGATGTGTTGTTTGGTCATAGGTGGGGTTTGGAGATCTGTCTAACTTTGCCAGGGCATATAAAAGACATGAAAAGGGCAATAAACAGAGTGCATGTGCAAGATTAAGTTGCATGGGAAGGATCAGGGTTGAGCACGCAATAAATGAAGGTGCTCACATTCAAGTAAACATAATGAAACAGTCAAACAAAACAAGGCCTTCCTAAACCGCCTTATTGATGGGACATCCTTGCTAGGCCGGCAGAAGCTGTCATTTAGGGGACATAATGAGAGTAGTGAATCATCCAACAAGGGGAATTACAGGGAGTTCACAGAAACATTAGCTAAATATGACTCTGTCCTGTCCACACAATTCGAGTCCTCAACTGTGTTTTCTGGTATGTCCCATACTGTTCAAAATGACTTGATCTCTGCTCTTGCAGCCACCATTTCTGATCAGATCAGAGATGAAATTCAGGTGCTCCCTTTTTTGGATGGCAGGTGGATGAAACAACTGATATATCCTGATAACTCTCTGTCATTGTTCGCTATGTGGATAGTGCAGGTAAAGTTTAGGAGCGCTTTATTGGATTTTTTTATGTTTCTGGGGGGCGAGATGCCAAGTCCGTTTTTAAAATATTAAATGAGAACATGCAGGGCTACAATTTTAAGGATAAGCTTGTGGCACAGACCTATGATGGGGCTGCTGTCATGGCTTCAGATCTCAATGGTCTGCAGGCCAAAGTGAAAGCAATAGCCCCCAGTGCAATGTTTGTGCATTGCTATGCACACAGACTGAATCTGGTACTGTCACAGGGGGCTAAATGCTTGCCTGAGTGCAGAATCTTTTTTGCATCACTCTCTGGATTTGCCACATTTTTTTTTAAATCCACAAAGAGGACATCTTTTCTGGAGTCTGCAGGCTGTTCAAGGTTGCCCAGAAGTGGTCCTACTCAATGGTATTTCACATCATGGATAGTGAGCACTGTGTCAAACAATTATGATGGCCTCCTGCAGACATTTGAGAACATAACTTGAGAAAATAACTGAATCTCTTCTTGCATTTGTCTAAGAGAAGAGGTCAGAGGGGGCTTTCCAAGCCGTTTATGCCAAAACAGCAGATCTCTGTTATGGTGTGGCGGGATAGCATGTTGCGCTAGCGCGCCCGGCTTTCCTTTTTATAGAGCTCTGATGCAGGGCTTCGGAGGGAAAGTTGTGTATGTGAGAGGTGGGAGTGATTGTGCACACTGACAGGAGGCTTCTCCTGTTCGGAGATAACGTGGGATTATTAATTAAACGGAACAAAGAGCAAACCTAAAATATATAACTGAATCTCCTGTCCCCTCCAGACAGGGTTACTTCTTCTTATTGACCTTTAGTTCTTTCTTTTCTCTTTTCAGTTTTCTTTTCTCTTTCTTTTCTTTGCTCTTTTCTTTTCCTTTCAGTTTTTATTTTCTCTTTCCTTTTTTTGCTCTTCTTTTCTCTTTTCAGTTTTCTTTTCTTGTTCTTTTCTTTGCTCTTTTCTTTTCTTTTCAGTTTTCTTTTTCTTTTCTTTGCTCTTTACTTTTTTCTTTTTCTTTTTTTTTCAGTTTTTTTTCTCTTTCTTTTCTTTTCATTCCCCTAATTGCCATCATGGCGGCGGTGCCTAGCAACTGCACATAAAGGTGGCCGCGGGCCTGCCTGACTGGAAAAGTAGTTGTCTGTGGGTTTGCCTGTTGCAATACACGCGACGTTACAATCTCACATCAGACCTACGAGGTGAGCTCATGAGAAAGCGTCGTCTGGCCCAATTACAGGATCCCCAAGAGCGATACAGAAATCTGGACATGGCCATCCTTGATAACATCTTGGAGCAGTTTTCCCGGCGTTTTTCAAATTTGGAAAGCATGCTCTTCTTAGAATTAGCCAATCCAGAGAAATTTGATGACATGAGACAAGTATTTCCAGAGGAGGCCTTCCAAAGTGTCCTGAAAAGTTATGGCCATCACTTTGATTCAGGGAGACTGAGGTCAGAACTTCAAGTCCTGTATTCAGATCAGGACTTGCAGGGTAACAGGGGAAGGCTGTGTGATTACTTGGTGTTCCTTAAAGACATGGAGTTCGACAGTGCAATGCCTCAGCTTTACAAACTGTTTTCATTAGTGGCAACAATTGGAGCTACATCTGCAGGAGCTTCTCCTGTTTAAAGCGGCTCAAGTCCTACACCCGAAACACAATGGGCCAGGGCCGTTTAAGCAGCCTAGCTCTGCAGGCCATTGAGAAGACACTGGTCGAGTCACTGGAAAAGACGCCTAGTTGGTACGACAGGGTTACAGGCCATTTTCTTGAAAAGGAACGTAGGGCAGAATTTACTTTTAAATAAATAGACAATTTTATGATGTAGACCGAAAATTAGTTTTCCCTATTTGACAGACCAGTAGCCGCCACTGTTCTACAACAATATGCAAATTCCAGTAAGCTTTGTGTACCATGTAATTTCTTATTAAACAAGAGCTTTAAGGTATGCACAAAGGACTAAGAAACTTAACTCACAAGGTATCAACAATTGCAAAGGTGAAAAACCTAAAATTTTAAGTGTACATTGAAGGTTGATTTACATAATCATCCAAACAATAAAAATGTCTATGATACAATTTACCAAAATTACGTTAAGAAATCTTGCCACTTCTTCACCTCCACAAGCTGAGCAGTATGTCCCCAATGATATCTGAAAATTCTATCAAATCTAGTTAAGTTATGGTAAGATAATTGTTTTTTTTAAAACACTGTGTAACTTTAAGAATCATACAATTCACTTAGTAACTACTTCAAAATGTGGCTAAATTTTTATGGTAAAGAAGAATGGACAAGCAAAAATTGGAAACTAGGCTTTATTCAACACTCTACCCAGCAAGATGCCACCAGCTGTGGATTTGTAATCCAAGTAAGACCTCTCTCTCTCTCTCTCTCTCTCTCTCTCTGTGCGCATGCGGGAGTGAGTGGGCGGAGTTGGCGTGTGAGAGTTCTACGGTGTAAGTGAGTTCCCCTTTCCTTTCTCTCTTTCCCCCTTTTTTTCTATTGCCCTCTTGGCGTTCTATGAATTTTTTGTGTGTGCGATTAAGTTTGAGGATAAACTGTACAGTCTTCCAGTGTGTGCTGGTTGACGATGGCGTCTTTAGAACACACGTGCTATAAGCGTCTTTCCCGCAGGCATGGTATTAAAATCGCACCTGTAATGAGCTGTTCAGTAGAAGAGTACAGAAGAGTACAGTCTGGCGGTCGGAAATATTGTCGGGCACGAAAGTATAATGTCGGCGTCCCGCATGAACAGTGCTGTAGTGCTTTTTCTGGATAACCCTGAGAAAGTGAATAGTGTGGTACAAAAAGGACTCGTCATCCAAGACACTTTCACTCCCGTTATGCCCCTTGTTCAACCAGCAAAAAAGATTATTGTGTTTAATGTTCCCCCGTTTATAAAAGATGAAATGCTGATTACTGAGTTGTCCAGGCACAGAAAAATTGTTTCTCAATTGAGAAAAGTCCCGCTAGACTGCAAATTCCCCTTACTGAAACATGTCGTTTCTTTCAGACGGCAAGTTTTCATGGTTTTAAAAAGTGAAATGAAAGAACTAAATGTGGCATTTAAATTTAGGATCGATGGCTTTGACTATGTCGTGTTTGCCAGCTCTGAGACGATGAAATGCTTTAAATGTGGGGTTAAAGGGCACATCCGAAGCTCGTGTCTGGCACAAACTGAGGATGTGAGCGCTGATCTAGTGGCAGCAGTGGATGATGTTGTGACAGGGGCCGAACATAAGCAGGATGAAGGTACGAGCGCTTCTACAGTAGAGGCCGGGGCAAATGAGGAGGGGACGGGAGGGTCAGAAATGGCAAAGGACTCAGATAAGACCCAGAAAACAGCTGATGTTAGAATGGAAGAGGACAATGCTGAGTATGTGAGTGATGATGCGCTTTTTAAAACACCTTCTGTCAAGAGGAAAAGGAATAAAGGAAAAATAGGGAATGGAAAACTAAAACAATTGTCAGCAACACAAACGGCTGTTGAAAGCAGTGTTATTGAAGACTCTGATAGCGATACTTTGTATAGTAAGAACAGAAGGACTAGACATCAGTTTATCCTTTTGGAAAAATTAAGTCTTTTTTACAAGGAACAAAAAGCACGAGGAATGTGCAGATTACAGATTATTTTCCAAATCGCAGAATGCGTGTAGACACTGTGGGAATGTTAAGGGGGAGTGAGGCTGAGGAACAGTTTACTATTCAAGAAATATATAGACTAAAGAAAATTGCTACAAAAATGAGATCAGAACTTCAAGCACAGGATGGGTTTGAAACAACATAGTGCACTCTATTTTTCGTATGTTGAAATTTGCTCTAAGGTTAATCTTTCTTTCATACTTTTTAATGAGTGTGGTGAGGGTGGGCACTCTGAACATGAATGGGGCACGGGATGCTTATAAAAGAGCACTTTTATTTGAACTAATAAAGCAAAAGAAAATTGATGTCACCTTCATTCAGGAGACACACAGTGACGGTCTAAACGAAATTGAGTGGAGAAGAGAGTGGGAAGGAGTGATGATGTGCTCTCATATGAGCTCTACTCGAGGAGGGATAGTGGTATTGTTTGCTAAGCATTTTACTCCTGTCTCTTTTAAGGTGAAACATGAAATTCTTGGTAGACTTATTGTTATGCAAGCACAGTTTGAAAAATTTATTATTGTGCTTATTAATGTATATGCTCCTACTAATGGTGCTGAGAGAGTTTTTTTCCTAAATAAGCTTAATGAATTTCTACAGAGCTATAATTCAGATGAGTATGTGTTTCTAGGTGATGACTTTAATTGCACTGAGAATTATGTGCTAGATCGGAATCACATCAAGCCCCATGCTGCTTTAAGCCATGCTATCTGCACATTGATTGAGACCCACAAACTGTGTGATATATGGAGACACTTGAATAAGAATGATAAACAATATACATGGACACACTCGAGGAAACCTGATTTCCTCGCCTAGACTAGATAGACTATATTGCTTTAAGCACCAACTTAATATCGTGAAAAACTGTGTAATAAGCCCTTCAGGCTTTTCTAATCATGCTTTTGTTATATGTACAGTATTCATAGCAAACATAAAATCAAAGAGTGCCTATTGGCATTTTAATGTTTTATTGTTGGGTGATTTAAAGTTTAATGAGGTTTTTAGTTTTTTTCTGGAAAGAATTTAAACTAAAGAAAGATTGTTTTGTTAACCTGCATCAGTGGTGGGACTATGGAAAAGTTGAAATCAAACTCTTATGCCAGCAGTATACTTCCAATGTCTTTTAAAATGCTACACAAAAATTGAAAAAAAAATAGAAGCCGAAATTGTAGAGCTACAGGCACTTATAGAGGCTACTGGAGGACAGAATGGAATTGATGCCCTAAAATCTAAAAAGTTAATCGATGCGGACCTGCTAGGCACGAAGGCAAAGGGAGCTCTGGTCAGGTCGCGCTATCAAAATCTTGCGCAAATGGATGCCCCATCTAAGTTCTTCTTCCATTTGGAAAGGAAAAATGGCCAGAGCCGATACATTCACTCACTGCGCTCAGAAAGTGGGCAAGAACTGACAGCGCTGCCTGAAATAAGACGTCGTGCTGTAAGGTTCTATAATGAACTTTATGAGAGTGAATATAAGGAAGATGAGGAGTTGGCCTCTAGCTTTTATGCAGGCCTACCAAGGCTATCGGAAAAGTCAAAAGCAGTGCTGGAGAGGCCTCTGTGTGAGCGAGAGCTTCGGAATGCATTGCAGAATATGGAGGGCGGAAAAGCTCCTGGTATTGATGGAATACCAGTTGAGTTTTACAGAGCCTTCTGGGAAGTGCTGGGTGAGGATCTCTTGGATGTTCTCAATGAGAGCATAGCTGAGGGATCTCTACCTTTGAGTTGCAGGAGAGCTGTTATTACATTTACATTTACATTTAGGCATTTGGCAGATGCTCTTATCCAGAGCGACTTACATTTTTATCTCATTACACATCTGAGCAGTTGAGGGTTAAGAGCCTTGCTCAAGGGCCCAACAGTGGCAACTTGGTGGTTGTGGGGTTTGAACCTGGGATCTTCTGAACCATAGTCCAATGCCTTAACCACTGAGCTACCCCTTATTACTCTTCTGCCAAAGAAAGGTGATCTACAAGAAATTAAAAATTGGAGACCGGTAAGATTATTGTGCTCTGATTTAAAGATCTTCTCAAAGTCTCTGGCCAATAGATTGAGGGAGGTGATGGACCAGGTCATACACCCTGACCAGACATATTGTGTGCCTGGTAGGCTAATTTCAGACAATATTGCTTTTATTCGAGACATAATAGAGGTCTCTGAACTTTTGGGTATTCATTTAGGGCTCATTTCCATTGATCAAGAGAAAGCTTTTGACAGAGTGGAGCACCAGTATCTTTGGGCAACTCTGAATGCTCTTGGGTTTGGACCAGGTTTTATTGGAGCAATTAAGGTGTTGTATGGAGATATTGAAAGTATGCTAAAAATCAATGGTGGTTTGAGCGCCCCTTTTAAAGTTAAAAGAGGTATAAGACAAGGATGTGCACTTTCAGGAATGTTGTACTCTTTAGCAATTGAACCCTTGTTAAATAAGTTACGTTTTAAAGTGGAAGGGTAGTTTTTACCTCGTAACAATTTGCAGCATCAGATATCAGCTTATGCCGATGATGTTATGATTATGATTAATGGACAGAATGATATAGATAATATGGTAAAAACTATTGAAGAGTTCAAACGCATATCTTCTGCTAAAGTAAACTGGAGTAAAAGTGATGCACTGGTTGTTGGGAAATGGGAGAGGGGTCCACCATCATTACCTGGTGGGTTAACCTGGAAAAAAGGTGGAATTAAATATTTGGGAGTTTTTATTGGGGATACAGTCACACAAGAAAAGAATTGGGTTGGGGTGGTTGAGAAAATCGAGGGCAGGTTAAAGAAGTGGAAGTGGATTCATCCACAACTATCTTTTAGGGGGAGGGTTTTAGTAATTAACAATTTGATTGCCTCTACATTGTGGCACAGATTGGCATGTGTGGATCCTCCTCCTGGCCTTCTTCCCAGGTTGCAAGCAATTCTTGTTAATTTTTTTTGGGATAGACTTCACTGGGTCCCCCAGGGTGTACTTTTTTTACCTGTTGAAGAAGGTGGTCAAGGACTTGTACACCTGTTGAGTAGATGTGCTACGTTTCGATTGCAGTTTATACAGAGACTTTTAACTGGACCTGAAGATCTGGTATGGAGAAAAGTAGCTCAAATTATCCTGCAGAAAACTGAGAGACTGGGACTTGACAACACCTTGTTCTTTATGGATCATGAACAGCTGAATTTAAAAGAACTACCTTCCTTTTACCATGGACTTTTTAAAACATGGGGACATTTCAATGTAACCAGGATTTGTAAGACAGAGTCTTTATTCTGGTTACTTGAGGAACCTTTGGTAAAAGGAGCTCGTTTTGATTTATCAGATGTGTATTTGCCTGGTCTTACACTTAAATTATGTGGTTCCGGTATCATAAAAATAAGGAATTTAATTGATGTGGCTGGATTTGACCTAAGTGATGTATTTTTACTGGCTACGGCTTTAGAACAAAGGTCTCTATGACAAGCTTGGATTATTATACAAATGTGGAAAAAAAGAATAACTGAGGAAGAACTGCTTTTACTGCAAAATTATGGTAATGGATTTTCACTTCCAGACACGAGAGATCCTTTTCCAAAAATTTTTATTTCACCTGACTTGAGGGGCATGTCTGGTATTTTGCCGGATTTAGAAGGATTGCAAAATCTAGAGTTTACTTTGGTGAAAGGAAAATTGTTGTACAGGTGTTTTGTTAAAATTTTTAATAAAGTGGTATTAAATGGAAAAAAAGAAAATGTGTGGCAAGAAAAACTTGGATTGCGAATTGAGGATAAACCAGCTTGGAGGGTGATATACAAACCACCATTGAATAAGCAAATCTGCAGTGGCGAATATTACACGGGGCTGTTGCTGTAAATGCTTTTGTTTCTGTCATAAACTCAGATGTTGTTGATAAGTGTGTTTTTTGTGGAGTAAGAGAAACTGTTTTTCATTGTTTTACGGAATGCATCAGATTGAGGTCATTTTTTGTTTTATTGAGAAATCTGTTTTTAAGATTTCAAGAAAAGTTCACGATTAATATGTTTGTTTTAGGATTAAAGTATTGTCAAAAACAAAAAACTAAATGGCAGCTAATTAATTTTATTCTTGGTCAAGCTAAACTTGCGATTTATGTGTCGAGGAGAAATAGAATAGAGGACAGACAAAGTCAGGATGTTGTACTTCTTTTTAAAGCACTTTTAAAAGCCAGGGTTGGTGTTGAGTACGAATATTACAAACTAATGAATGATATGGAGTCTTTTAAATTAATGACGTGTGTTACAATGATATCATCTGTACTGTACTTGAAGGTGAATTAATTTTTGAATTGTTACTAAGCTAAACTTTGTTTGTACACTATGTGATACAGTGACTTTGGTAGGTTGAATATTGTTAAATAAAGTTTATTTTTAAAAATCAAAATCTCTCTCTCTCTCTCTCTCTATATATATATATATATATATATATATATATATATATATATATATACACACATAATATTTTTCTTTTCCTGATGTGTGTATACATTTTTGGGCTGACTCTGTTCTTATACTGTATATACACACACATATACACTACATACATACATACATACATACACAAAGTTTGCTGCTAAACTGCTTTTAGATCTTTGTTTCAGTTGTTTCTGTGATGTACTGAAATATAATTACAAGCACATCATACGTTTTAAAGGCTTTTATCGACAATTACATGACATTTATGCAAAGAGTCAGTATTTGCAGTGTTGGCCCTTCTTTTTCAGGACCTCTGCAATTTGACTGGGCATGCTCTCAATCAACTTCTGGGCCAAATTCTGACTGATAGCAACCCATTCTTTCATAATCACTTCTTGGAGTTTGTCAGAATTAGTGGGTTTTTGTTTGTCCACCCACCTCTTGAGGATTGACCACAAGTTCTCAATGGGATTAAGATCTGGGGAGTTTCCAGGCCTTGGACCCAAAAGTTTAATGTTTTGGTCCCCGAGCCATTTAGTTATTACTTTTGCCTTAATTTTTACTAACTTTTAATTTTTATCATGCTGGAAAATGCATTGTTCTTCACCAAACTGTTAGATGCTGAAGATGCTGTTGGAGGGTGTTCTGGTACCATTTTTTATTCATGGCTGTGTTTTGGGGCAAAATTGTGAGTGAGCCCACTCCCTTGGATGAGAAGCAACCCCACACCTGAATGGTCTCAAAATGCTTTACTGTTGGCATGACACAGGACTGATGGTAGCGCTTACCTTTTTTTCTTCGGACAAGCCTTTTTCCCGATGCCCCAAACAATCGGAAAGAGGCTTCATCTGAGAATATGACTTTGCCTCAGTCCTTAGCATTCCATTCACCATACTTTCTGCAGAAGATCAACCTGTCCCTGATGTTTTTTGTTTTTTTTGTAGAGAAGTGGCTTCTTTGCTGCCCTTCTTGACACCAGGCCATCTACCAAAAGTCTTCGCCTCACTGTGCGTGTAGATGCGCTCACACCTGCCTGCTGCCATTCCTGAGAAAGCTCTGCACTGGTGGCACTCCGATCCCGGAGCTGAATCCTCTTTAGGAGATGATCCTGCCGCTTGCTGGACTGTCTTGGACCCCCTGAAGCCTTCTTAACAAGAATTGAACCTCTTTCCTTGAAGTTCTTGATGATCCTATAAATTGTTGATTTAGGTGCAATCTTAGTAGCCACAATATTCTTGCCTGTGAAGCCATTTTTATGCAACGCAATGATGGCTGCACACGTTTCTTTGCAGGTCACCATGGTTAACAATGGAAGAACCACCATCCTTTTAACATGTCAATTCTGCCATTCTAACCCAATCAGCCTGACATAATGATCTCCAGCCTTGTGCTCGTCAACATTCTCACCTGAGTTAACAAGACGATTACTGAAATGATCTCAGCAGGTCCTTTAATGACGGCAATTAAATGCAGTGGAAAGGTTTTTTGGGATTAAGTTAATTTTTTAAGCTAAAGAAGGACTATGCAATTCATCTAATCATTTTTCATAACATTCTGGAGTATATGCAAATTGCTATTATAAAAACTTAAGCAGCAACTTTTCCAATTTCCAATATTTATGTAATTCTCAAGAACTTTTGGCCACGACTGTACACTGCCCAGCCAGAAAAAAAAAATAATAATAATCACTTTATCTAAACAAATGGTAAAGAGTCTTCCAGTGGATGCTTACTGCAGTGATTAATATGTTTCAGCTGCAACACATTATTTGAGCCTAAGTAAGGAGCTTCCTGTGAGTTAAAATTAGAAAACAATTAAGAAGATTGCAAAAACTACTCAAGTTCAAGTAGACTTTGTCACTTCAACCATATACAGTTAGTACACAGTGAAACGAAACAACGTTCCTCCAGGACCAAGGTGCTACATGCAACATAAATTTACAACATAAATTAACAGAAGAGCTAAAAATAGCTAACTAATACCTCATTTTCACTACACTGGTGCTGGTGCCAGGTGCCGCACCAGCACCAGTGTAGGCCCGCATTTACACTAGACAGGAGCTCAGCGGGAGCTGCATGATAATACGTCACAGGCCACTAAACAGAAACGACCAAAGCCGAAGTCAGTTTACTGGTTATTCTCCAAACTAGTATGAAAATGTATTTCAGTATCCAAAAGCAGTTTATTCGACGTGTTATAAAAGTTTTTTTAGCTTATACACTATTTGGTCGGTTGTTCGTGTGAAGCCTGCAACTATTAGTTCTTCTCTTATTTCCTCATACACTTTTTTTTCTTAAAGCACTTTCCAATTTCTGAAAAAACGCTTTTGTTTCGTCCGCGCTCCACATTAACAGACTTTGGGTCTCCGCCATTTTTTTAAACGCTTCCTATAACTCCGCCACCGCTCCTGACATCACAGGTTCTCGCAACTAGACCAGCAGAGTTAAGGGGCCGGTTTGGTGCTTATTTTAGGGCACCAGCACCAATTTTTTTCTGTGGAAAAGCACGGCGCTGGTTCCAAAATTGGGAACCGGCACGGGAACCAGAGCAGTGGAAAAGGGGTAAAAGAAACCTAGTTAGCTGGCTAGCGGAGTCAAGACAGATTGACCTGACCATAAATTTTACTAACATAATTTAACAACATAAATTAACAAAAACTTACTATCTAACCCAGAGACAACAGACAACATAAAGTGCATGTGCAAATTTGCAAACGAGCAACAAAGTGACAGTGTGACAAACACAAAATAACATAATACTTTGTGGTGTTGAGGTGATGAGTTGAGGTAGTGTAGAACCAGTAAAAGTTTTAATTAGGAAGAATTTAAGACGTTAGTGCAAAAAGTAGTCCAGTAATGAATATTGTATTTTATAAATTTTATATTTAATATAGCTTTTTTAGGTTGGTGTGTACAATAGTTTGGTAATGTAGGTCAGTGTGTTTGCGCTTGTGTTGATTAGTCAGTCCAGTCTCAATGTTTTGAGGTAGTTGAGTTACGCTGAGTGATAATGTTTGTGCGTGTGTGTGTTAATCAGTCCAGTCCCTATTTGTTGAGAAGATGGATGGCTTGTGGAAAAAAGCTATTGTACAGTCTGGATGTGTGTGCCCGAATGCTTTGGTAACTTTTTTGTAACTTTTGGAGTGAGAGGGGTGTGTCCGATCAGCCACAATGCTGGTGGCTTTGCGGATGCAGCGTGTGGTGTAGATGTCTTCAATAGAGGGGAGAGAGAACCCGATGATCTTCTCCGCTGTCCTCACTATCCGCTATAGGGTCTTGCGGTCCGATATGGCACAATTCCCAAACCAGACAGTGATGCAGCTGCTCAGGATGCTCTCGATAGTCCCTCTATGGAAGGTGGTCAGGATCGGTGGTGGAAGCTTCTTTTCAAAAAGAAGAGACACTGTTGGGCTTTCTTGTGCAGGGAGCTGGTGTTGAGGGCCCAGCTGAGGTCCTTCTCCAGGTGGATGCCCAGGAATTTGCAGAGGAGCCGTCAATGTCAGCGGAGAATGGTCGCCTCGTGTCCTCCTAAAGTCAACAACCATCTCCTTTGTCTTGTCGACATTGAGAGACAGGTTGTTGTCTTTACACAAGTCCGTTAGCCTCTGCACTTCCTCTCTGTACGCTGACTCATCGTTCTTGCTAATGAGACCCACCACGGTCGTGTCATCAGCGAATTTGATGATGTGTTGTTACACAGTGTGTCAGCAGTGTAAACAGCAGGGGACTGAGCACACAGCCTTGTGGGGCCCCAGTGCTCAGTGTGGTGGGGCTGGAGGTGCAGTTCCCGATCCGTACTGACTGAGGCCTTCCGGTCAGAAAGTCCAGGATCCAGTTGCAGAGGGAGGTGTTCAGGCCCAACTGGTTCAGAATTGGGTTAAGAACTGTATAACACATTATTAAATTGCACTGTTGTTGCACATTGGAAAAAGCTCATATGGTCTGATGAGTCCAGATTTACCTCTTTCCAGAATGAAGGGTGCATCAGAGTAATGATGCACCTACCATATCCTGCCTAGTGCCCACCGCACAAGCCTGTGGGGGGCAGTATTCTGATCTGGGGTTCCTTCTGTTGGCTAGGTCTAGGTTCAGCAATGTGAGTTACTCAAAATGTGCTCAGCTGAATTACCTGAATATACTGAATAACAAGGTTTATCACATCAGTGGACTTTTCATTACCTGACCGCACAGGCATATTCCAACATGTGTAACAGTGGGTCAGGAAGAAGGAGACATTTTGACACATTGATTTGGCTACCATGGAGTATCAACCTTTTTGAGAATCTTTGGGATGTGCTAATAAAATAAATGATGTGCATGAACTTATTGCAACAATGCCATGGCTGCAATCAAAGCAAAAGGCAGTCTACATCAGACTGACATTTACTGTATATAGGGGTAGCTGAGTGGATAAGGCATTGGACTACGGTTCGGAAGATCCCACAACCACCAAGTTGCCACTGTTGGGCCCTTGGGCAAGGCCGTTAACCCTCAACTGCTTAGATGTGTAATGAAATAAAAAATGTAAGTTGCTCTGGATAAGAGAGTCTGCCAAATGCCTAAATGTATAGCAGGATGTGTGTGTACACACATGGAGGACTTATCATATACTTGAGGACTTATCATATACTTTTCCAGTGTGTGTGTGTGTTTAAGTCCTGCCCTATTTTCACATGTCTACTTGTAAATTTCTGTCTATAGAAAATAGCAACCTGTATATTATGTTCATTTCTATTTGCAAATTCCTGACTATAGTTAATAGCAACCTGTATATATTGTTTATCCATTGTAGATTTGTAATTATAGTTACTAGCAATCTGTATATTATGCTCACATATTGTCATTCTGTAATAGTTACCCATAGCTTCTCCCTGCACATATCCCTTTTAGGTGTACTTAGAACTTATACCTTTATCCTGCACTTTCTGCTAATTGCACTTCTGGTTAGACAAACTGCATTTCGTTGCCTTGTACTTGTACATGTGTAATGACAATAAAGTTGAATCTAATCTAATCTAATCTAATAAATTTGTGTGAAGTGAAAACAATAGACTGAATAATGTACAGTAAATAGTGCAACTTTATTCCTTCCATATTTTGCCAGATGAATTCAGTTGTGATTTTAAGCCTTTCAGCAATTCCAGAAAAAATTCTAATCAAAACAACTCAGTCAGCAATTTTAAACCTATGGGAACAAATGGCAGCATATATTTTGGAATAATCAGGTAAGAATTTATAAATGAAATGTTTAAATCAATATTTTCTACAAATTTCGACAATAAAGGATAGTTGGTATGTACCATGACCGAATAATAGATAGATTTTCAATAATTTAATAATTTTTTATATTTTTCATTAACTAATAGCATGTAGAATCACTCGATGAGCTCCGCCGACTTTATGCACTGGAGAATTGCC
Source organism: Clarias gariepinus (assembly GCF_024256425.1). Classification (NCBI taxonomy): domain Eukaryota; kingdom Metazoa; phylum Chordata; class Actinopteri; order Siluriformes; family Clariidae; genus Clarias; species Clarias gariepinus. The sequence continues at coordinate 1,600,582 of NC_071103.1, read as the reverse complement.
CAAAAGGTAGTGTGAAGTTTTCCTGGGTGAATATTTTATCATTATTTAAAAAGAAATAACTGATGAAACATGCTGCTTATTTAATTTTCAGTGTTTGACACATAACCTTTTAACAGAGATGTCAAGTAACGAAGTACAAATACTTCGTTATCTTACTTAAGTAGAAATTTTGGGTATCTATACTTTACTGGAGTAATTATTTTTCAGCCGACTTTTTACTCCTCGCATAGAACTGCAGTTTTTACAGTTAAATTATTACTTTGTAAAATAGTTTTTAAATAATAATAGTTTATACAGTTAATCCGGTTTATCTTGTTTATACAGTTTGGCATCAGTCACTTTATTTCAAAGTATTTATTTAGATTTATTTACATTATTTATTGTGAACATTATCTTTTTAAAACATATTTGATATGTTATAAACAATACACTGTAACATAGTGCACATACACTACTTCTTTTTATCTCACTTACTTCTCATCACTGTAAATAGTAAATATTTTTCAAAAAGGAGAAAATTTAGATAGAGAAGGGATAATCTTGAATGTTTGGCGAATGTTGAATATAAAACCAACTTTACTGCGATCTTGATAATTATATACACTTTACTTTAACAGGGTTTTTTTTTCTTTTTTTTGAGAAGCATGCCACCTTAGAAACCTTTGAGGAGAACAAGAATCTCAACAAAGAACCTGCTAGCTGAATAGTGTGTTTAGGTAAATCTCAAATGTTTTAATACATGTTTTTGTTCCATTAGATATTAAGCAGCTTCAGGAGTTGCAGTCTTTGAACAAACTTGATGGACGTCCACCACAAGAGAAGACTGATGTAGCGCGTGAGAGAGAACTTTTCCTGGCATTGGCCTGTTCTTGTAGCCCTTACATACAGCAAGCAACCAAATTTTTCTTTAAAAATTTTCATCTTCTTTTTGACTGATTATTTTCACTGGAAAAGTCACAATGTTGTGAACTTTGTGTAACTCCTGTATAAATCATACTTTGAGTTAAGCAGTGTGACACTTAATATCTTTGTCAGGCTGGGTGACATTTTGTATCATTTAGTGTCTTGATTTGCCAGATTTTGCTGGTTTTTGTTATATTGTGTGAATTGTTAATTTATTACACTGTATGCTGGTAATTTAGGATTTTTGATATGTTCAAAAAAACTATAATATTTCTAATTTGTTTCATGCATCTCATTTAAATCTGACTTTAATCTCATTATGGTCTTATATATGGCTCATTTGCTTCTTTTTCAAATGCAATTCTGTTTCTCATGTACATCTCAGATTTTTCAAATGTTCTATATCTGAAAGATAACAGAATTAATGCATGATAACGGCAGAGCTCCAAGACATGAAGCGGACCATATTCCAGTGTTCGGTTTATTCCAGAGCTTTGGATTTTTTCATTCCCGAGATGACTGTGTAGCTCATGGCATACTAACACTTTAAGCTTTTTTTATCATGTCTTCAAATTTTTTTTTGTTGTAAAATGCAGATTCATTAAAAATAATAAATGTGTTTTTAATTATCTAGTCCAAAACATATTCCTGATCCAGAAAAAAAAGTTACATTTAAAAAGAAATTATGCTAAGGCTGCTATTCTGGATTATTTGTATGATTCACTTTGCTATTCAGGGCCCGGTTTCTCGAAAGCTTCTTATCGCTAAGTAGTTCTTAAGTTGTACCATAACCTCTCTCTTAACGTTATGGCGCATTTCCCGAAACGTTCGTACGCTAAGTGTCTCTTAGGTAAGTCACACGTTCGTAAGGTTGGTCTGGACCAACCTTAACTCATTCTTAGCGTAGTTTCAGCTCAAGACGCTAGTCGCCGCCACTGAGCAGCAGTCTTTATAAATCAGCGGCATATGGAAGCACATTATGGCACGTTATCAAAGTCGTATTAATGATGGAATATACTGTAGGCCTGTTTAAAAATTTTATTATATTTGATATCAGAATTAATAAAAATGACTTTTAATTAGCCTATTTCATAATGTGACTAAGGCATCAAAATTGGCAATTACGTTTAATATTAAACAGGTGGCAAACAATTTGATTGTTGTGCTAAACTGAAAACAGTGCCGTCCGCTGAGCCGTGTGGTTCATGTAAATTTTTCCTTTAGGCAAAACTTCAACCCTTTTCATATTTTGCCTATGGCTGTGGCTATTGCTTTCCAAGGCAACAGATTATGAAGCTTCTTGACCTGCTCAGACCTGCACTTGCCAGGCCAACGCGTCGTACTTACCCTGACCCCGATGTCCAGCTGCTCGCTGCTCCATCATCCATAACTGGATGGACTTTTCTTTTGACACGTTTTATTTTATGATGAAATTTGATTAAGTTAAATGAGAAAATAAACTTGGGAGTTTCAAACCCCGCATCCATTCATTTTTCTGAGTGATTGTAATGCTTTATACACCTATCTCACCTACAGTATGCGGTTTGACTCGCTGTGAGATGAGGTGTTATACCCCTATCCCACTTACATGGTTTCGCACGATGGCCATATGTAGGGTTTATCATGATTCACCCCGAGTTTTTGCGCTGTGATTCCATCTTTCCGCGTGGAAAATTAAATGTTTAATTTTTTTGCCGGTCCTTGCGGAAGCTTGGAAGATCTGCAAGGTCTGCAAGCTTCCGCATGTTAAACATGTTTAATTTTTTACGTGGAAAGATGGAAACGTAATCACGGCACCAAAACTCGCGCTATATTATGATGAACCATACGGCCACCGCACGAAACTGCATAGGTGAGATAGGAGTCTTAAACCTCTACTCTGTCATCTCGTCGTATTTATTCCATAAGTGCGCTATACAACCCCAACCACTGACATGCTTCACATTGTTTCTGAAGCTGGTGAAGATTGTTGTCAGTTGTTTGTCAATCAACTATGATTGTACACCTGGTTCGTTTTATCCGTCACCACAGGTTACATGAAAATATTGGCAACAGTTTGGTGATTTAATTTATATATTTGTCTATTATCGCATGTATTGATAAGTTAACCAATGTCGAAATAAACACTTTCGAAAGAATTGAGTGCAATGTTAATTAGCATAGAAAGTGCCGTCTTTCTTAACGTTGTCATGTAAAAGGAATCAATAATCGATTCCTGAGCAATGGATGTCAGCTAATTCAGGTACTTCACTGTAGACAGCGCCTTGTAACGTCGGACGTAAGAGGCAGCGACTTAAGAAGACTCCTAAGGTACAGTTCGAGAAACACACTTAGAAAAGTAAATCACTTTACGAAAGATATATCTTAAGAGTCTTCTTAGCATGCTAAGAGGGTGCGTTATCAAGAAACCGGCCCAGATTATTTTATTTAATTCAGTTTGCTATTGACCAGAGATGATTAAAGGAATTACATTTTAATTTATAATTAGTGATATTTATTATTCAAGGAATATATTTAAATTATACATGTAATTATACAATAAAAAAGTGTTATTATAATTATATCACATATGTTTCATTATTGATATTTAAATTAAATAGGTCACGATTTGTCATCCAGCTAAATCAGCTAAGAATGAAATAAACAGTGCCTCAATGTGGTTATATAGTGTGGTTATAAACCAATATTCACAGTGCAGTAGCATAGGGTAAGGAACATGCTTAGGTCTGTTAACCCAAGGAAGGCTGCAGGCCCTGAGAGGAAGGGGACACAAAAATATGTGCAACACAGCTCTCTGCAGTCTTCACGAAGATCTTCAATCTGACTCTGTTGACAACTGCCCAGTTGCACCTACCCCAGTTCTTATGAAGTGCTTTGAGAGACTGGTGCAACATCACATCAAAACCAATTTCCCAGACACCTTCAACCCAGCCACTTTGTATACAAAGACAATAGATCCACAGAAGACACACTTGCTACACATTGCAGTACTCCACCTAGAACAGTGGGAAAACTACATGAGGATGCTCTTCATCGATTATAGCTCTGCATTTAATACAGTCTTAATTAACAAACTGGTAACCAAACTGATGGACTTCTCTTCATCTCTCTGCCACTGGATTAAGGACTTTTTGACCAACCACCTCAAATGGTTAAGATAGGCCCCTATACAGCCTCCATCCTAGCACTCAGCACAGGTGAGTGGCTGCAACCCAATCCATTCTACCAACACCATCATCAAATTTGCAGGCACCATCACAGTTATTGGACATATCTTAGGAGGTGATGAACCAGCTTATAGAGATGAAATCCAGAGACAGACACAATCTGACCATTAATGCTTCAAAAATTTATGATAGAATTCTGAAGGCACAACAAGGATCACACACCACTGCACATCAGCTGAGTCTGCATGGAGAAAGTCCCAGCCTTCAGATTCCTTGGCACGAACATTGCTGAAGATCTTTCCTGGATCTCTCCTAGACCACCTGATAGTGTCTTTCTATTGCTGCTCCATTGAGAATGTGTAAACATAGTAGGTAACTTAGTAACTTACTTGCAGCTCCACACCAGCAGCTCACAGGTAGACAAGAAAGCCCTCCAGAGAGTGATCAACTAAGCACAGAAAATAATTGACTGCGCATTGCCTTCCCTTAAAGAACTTTACATACTGTAGGATGCTGCCTTCAAAGGGCAGCAAGTATTCTAAAGGACCTTTTGCACTTATGTAAACTGCCGCACATTGGCAAACAATTCAGGTCCAACAATTCACAAACCAGTAGACTTTAGAACGCCTTCTATCTCAGCACCATACAGTATGTGAGCTAAATGCTGTCAGGTTTGCAAACACACATAAACATACTGTAAACTGAAGGATCGCCCCAAACCTAAAGGTTTTCTGTATATCGCAGTTAGTAATAAAAAAAAAAGTAATCACTTTTTTTAAGATTTAACAAAGCTTGCAACATTTTCTTAACCTTAAAATCAAAATGAAAGATTTGAAAAGGAGGAAGACCCAGCTATGCCGTCCACTGAACAAGCTGTAGACCAAATAACAAGCATCCTAAATAACAACAATCCTCTCATTTTCAGTAAATTGTGGAGGATTTTATTAATTATTATTATTATTAACACATAATATTCCGGCCCTTTCTATGTTTTGTTGCATGCATCTAATATCTATTTCAGTTTAGTTTCTCTTCAGCGCATTTCTTCAGTTCTTCCATTTTCTCTACAATGTCTTTATCCAGAGTATCCTTTGCTTCCTTAATCATGATGTCCAGATCCTGAAGTGTAGACAGAGCATCATTTTTTAAGGCGATCTCCTGTAGGAAGTGCATACACTTCTGACATTCCTCCACCAGTCTTGTAATTTCTTTTTCTTGTTGTGTTTTTTTCTTCTCTAATTGGCTTACTCGATTTTTATTCTCCTCTGACTCTGCCTCATAATTCTTTTTCAGATCTTCCAGAGTCTTCTTGACCTTCCTGGTTTTCACCACATATATTTTTCCCTCTTTAACATGTTTAGTGTAGTCACACTTTCCAGGACAGATTGTGCACTTGCCTTTTGACATGGCGGTACACCAGTAAAGATCTCTGACCCACCAACATCCTGGGTAATGGCAGTTCTCCTCACACACACTGCAGCATGTAGCCTCTGTGCTCAATGATGGGTCAATTGGTTCCTTTTCTTTGTAGGATTCCTCCACTTCACATTCAAGCTTAATTTCTTTGATTTGTTTCCGTAATCTGGAGATGTGTTCTACTAGCTGCTTGCGGTGTGTCAGCACACTTTCAGTATTCTTCAAACTTACAGGTTGGCTCCCATTTAGAAAATCTATAAATTTCTTCATGCTTGTGGTGAACAGATTCCATGCTGCCTTATAACTTTGGAACAGTTGGTCGCTTTCCTCTTCACGGTCATATTTTGCATAAAAGTTTTCGCAGTGACAGTTGTCGAACCTGAAATGCACAGGTTCCCCATCGTCAGTCAGAGCACATGGTATTTTGGCATCTTTAATGGCCTTAATGGAATTTGCAGACGTTGTTGGGGCATGTGTGAGAAACACAACAAAGTTTTTCTTCACATCGTTCCCGAATAAGGAAAGAACAGAATTAAAAACATAGCTCTGTCTTTCAGTGAGTCGAACAGTGCTTGATGACATCACAAGACAGACTGCATCAATTTCATGAACCCAATCACTGAATTTAAATAACTCAAGAAAACTTTCACCAATTTTTAAATCCTCCTTTGTAACTTCTGTTTTCCCAAATCCAGGAGTGTCGATGACGGTCAGGGAGAACGGGCTGTGTTCAGTAAAGATGTCATACACTGTGACTGCATCTGTCTGAGAATGAGTTTGGTTCTCTTCCGTCACCACGAGCTCGAACCAAATTCTGTCTTCACTGGGAACACCCAGCATGTAGTTGACCATGGCATTGATGAGTGTTGACTTCCCTACTCCTGTTTCTCCCACCATTATTATGGTTTTATGAGGTTTGCTCTCATCTTTTTCTCCAAAGGCCATTCTCTTCAGTCCTTCACCAGTAAGTAGAGGCCATGTCTTTAGAATATATCTTGTAAGGAATCCATTTATTGTTCGGCTGTTTTTCATGTATTTATGTTGTTGTTGTTGTTGTTCCTTCTTTAAGGAGCTCCTAAAAATAGGTCCATGTATAGTGCATTAAAGAGACATAGATTACAGACTGATAGATAACTATGCAATCAATATAATTGATTATTTACACCTGAAACATCAAAGGTAAGCTTGTTTAAAGATATGCTGGAATATTATATAAAATCCGTAAAATTTAATTAGCTGCTGTTTTAATTCTAGATTAAACAGCTTCCGTTTGTCTGTCTGAAATTTAGGATTAAAGACTAAATCTATTATGTGGAGAATGTAGTTCTGTCAGAAAAACCTTACCCACGAGACACATGGCGTCCGCCTTCCATTACTGTTTGTTACACTTGTGTCTAAATGTGAGAAAAGAGAAAACATATTTAACCTAAATATTATAGGTACAATAATAAGTACATTAATTTCATAGCACACTTTTAGACACAGCATTAGTGCTTTTTGTCAAAGGTCAATGTTTAAGTCCTGTGTTTGTGTAATCTTGGTTGATTAATTAATGAGTAGTGCAAACATTTCTGGGACCTAGGGTATGTCTTCACCAAAACTTGCACCAAATGGAAAAATACACACACACACACACACACACACACACATAGGAAGAAAAAAACATGCTTGATTTTATCAAAATGCTTTTATTTGCCATACTGTCATGGCAATTCACCTAGAATGCACTGGAGAACACCAGATGTGAGGAAAGCCATTAAATGATTGAAGGTGGATTTCTATGAAAAGCCACTGCAAAGTTACTGCAAAGACAAATGCAGATTGGGCTTAGAAAGAATTTTGGGAAACTATTTAGAAAAGAAAATTATCTGGGTGGCCCAATATATATATATATATATATATATATATATATATATATATATATATATATATATATATATATATACACACTCACCTAAAGAACACCATACTAATACGGTGTTTGACCCCCTTTCGCCTTCAGACCTGCCATAATTCTATGTGGCATTGATTTAACAAGGTGCTGAAAGCATCTTTGCAGTTGATGGAGATTTGTGGGATGCACATCCAGGGAGCGAAGCTCCTGTTCCACCACATCCCAAAGATGCTCTATTGGGTTGAGATCTGGTAACTGTGGGGGCCATTTTAGTACAGTGAACTCATTGTCATGTTCAAGAAACCAATTTGAAATGATTCGAGCTTTGTGACATGGTGCATTATTCTGCTGGAAGTAGCCATCAGAGGATGGGTACATAGTGGTCATAAAGGGATGGACATGACCACTATGCACTATGAAACAATGCTCAGATAGCCCGTGGCATTTAAACGATGCCCAATTGGCACTAAGGGGCCTAAAGTTTGCCAAGAAAACATCCCCCACATTATTATACCACCACCACCAGCCTGCACAGTGGTAACAAGGCATGATGGATCCATGTTCTCATTCTGTTTACGCCACATTCTGACTCCATTTCAACGACTCAGAAATCGAGACTCATCAGACCAGGGAACATTTTTCTAGTCTTCAACTGTCCAATTTCGGTGAGCTCATGCAAATTGTAGCCTCTTTTTCCTATTTGTAGTGGAGAGGAGTGGTACCCGGTGGGGTCTTCTGCTGTTGTAGCCCATCCACCTCAAGGTTGCGCGTGTTGTGGCTTCACAAATGCTATGCTGCATATTTCGGTTGTAACGAGTGGTTATTTCAGTCAATGTTGCTCTTCTATCAGCTTAAATCAGTCGGCCCATTTTTCTCTGACCCTCTAGCATCAACGAGGCATTTTCGCCCACAGGACTGTTGCATACTGGATGTTTTTCCCTTTTTACACCATTCTTTGTAAACGCTAGAAATGCTTGTGCGTGAAAATCCCAGTAACTGAGCAGATTGTGAAATACTCAGACCGGCCCGTCTGGCACCAACAACGATGCCACGCTCAAAATTGCTTAAATCACCATTCTTTCCCATTCTGACATTTAGTTTGGAGTTCAGGAGATTGTCTTGACCAGGACCACACCCCTAAATGCATTGAAGCAACTGCCATGTGATTGGTTGATTAGATAATTGCATTAATGAGAAATTTAACAGGTGTTCCTAATAATTCTTTAGGTCAGTGTATATATATATATATATATATACAGTAGAGATAGAGAAAAATATCGATTCAGTGATGTCTCCTGATTTGTTTGTGTCATGCATCACTTCACTGACTCTAAAATTTATTTTAAAATATTTTTTAATTTAAATCTGTTTACATTTGAGGTGGTAAAATCTTGCGGTCCTTTATAATCCTACATCCTCCAAACTATTCACACATCCTGCCTAATAGATTCAAAGATTCAAAGATTTAAATAACTTTATTAATCCTAGAGGGAAATTGCTTAAAGAGGAGCAAATTATTTGGTAGGTTTGTTTAAAATTTTAACAAAATCTAAAAAATGTCAATCAAATCAGCACCATCATGATATCATGATAATCCATGACCACCATATCATGATAATATCATATTGTTTCAGTCCTGATGATTCCCATTCCTAATATACAAACAGCCTTTATTGATCATGAATACAATTTTCAAGCCCAGCACATTCAGTCCATTACTAACAATCTAATTTCATTTATTTCCATATATTATAAAACTGAAACTAAACTTTAATCAATAATAATAATCTTCCTTATGAGGAAGGATCCAGTTGACAGGTTAAAAAGAAGATAATGTTGCGGTATGGAGAGCCGTTAATGATAAGAGCGCTGACGCAGGGCTTGAGTTGTGAGAGTGCTTATGACAGGCACGGGAAGACTTTCCCGTGTAGTGATAGCGTGGGATTATTAATTATGACGCTTAAAAGGAAACTAAAAGAAAACTGAAAATAAAAATAAACAGAGCAATGGATGGGGCTCTGGAAAACAAAACTATCCTCTCAGGGCGTTGGCCATTACTAAGGATTTATTGGAGAGAGAGAGTTTCTTTGTGCTTTGCACTATTAAACTGAGTGCACACGCTGGACTTCACTCTCTCTCTAACTCGCCGGCGTTTTCGGGAGACAGATGCTGGGGCTTTGTCTCTTTCTGCGCGCTTGTCTTTGATTTTTTTTTCTTTGGTCTTTGTCTTGGCCCTGGTACCTTTACTGGTGTTACCTAATGATCACACAAAGTGCCGAGGTATTAGGACCCTTTATCAGGGCCGTGCACAGACCTTTTAATGGGCATGTGCTGAAACTGAAAAAAGGGCACCCCCTCCCAATAATATTCTTATATTATATTTAATTAGTATTAATAACTGCAATGTTGATTAAACTATAGGTCTGCATGTTATACACCATTATAATGACATATGACAAAGACATTTAAGGACAATTTCATTTCTAAATTTTATTTTACGATAGCTTGGCATTATACAGTGCAAATACACCTGGCCTTCTAGTAAAGTTAATTTTACCAATTTGCCTTCTTTGCTTTGCATACATGCAGATTACATTTTGCATGATAAACTATATAGAATGCCTAGTGACCTGATCATTCTCATTATCATTATGTAATGTTTTTTTTTTTTATTTAATACAACATTATTACAGTAGTAAACCATGTTTTTCTATGTTTATACATGTGAAGACGAGCGGAGAGCATACAGTACAATAATAGATTTTTAAATAATCTAACCAGCAAATACATGCATAATATAATAGCATCGTAAACGTTAACCTTCCGTGCTGTGTGACCATAGGCTATATAATATGATGAAATGTTAATTAATTACATCATGTCATTTACATGCATTAGCACATTTAGCAGATAGCCATAAAATTAAAATAGAAATTTCTTATGATATATTTTACCTGGCTGACCCGGATCACTCGGGTGCTTTGTGTCAAACTCAAATGTAGTTACACCGCGGGTTTTTGACCAGTAAATTTGTGCAATTTGTCCATCATTAAAACGACGACATCACATTATGTCAACATCACAGCAGTGTGGTGAAGCATTATATGAACATTTATAGACATACTAGTGTTTATTTCATAAAGACAACATTGCAGATATTCAAACAACAAGATATTTTACTGTTACAAGACGAAGACGTTGGTCTTCTTCTGCTTTATGACGCTGATGAGCTGAATCGTAAGTTTGCGGCGCTCAGGGGGCGGAGTTGTGAAGTTTAACTGACAGTTTGAGCGGTTCTAAGAGATGCACTTTTTAATGCCTTCAAACAGGGTAGATTGGCTGAATGCCTTATTAATTCACTATATTGGTATTTAATAAATGTGTAAATAAGCTCCAAAGGTGTAGAGGCACGTGAATTTGAATAGAATTCATATTCTTGGTAGTGTTATCAGGAACGTGGAGCTATTGCACATTTTTGATAATACCCTTATAAATTACTTCTGTTTTAAATATAATTAATAAATAAAAAAGCTTAAAGTGTCTGCTTAACTTCTAACAAAATGGGAAGTGGTCATTCCAAAAAGTCTCTTACTCCTTATGATTGGATGTATAATCAAGGATTTGGAATTTTTGTTCATCCTTTCATTACCAATTTGGCTGGATGGACAGAGGGTTCTCCTCAGTGGAGACATTATCCTAAAGAAGGTTTATTTCACAATGCTGACATTATCACATGCTAATCTTGTCTCTCATCTTTTACAGGATAGTTTGCTTCCCTCACAATTGGTTATAGTGAAGGTCAAAGGTCCTGCACCTGGTGACTCTAAAGAGGTTTTAGGTAATTTTTAGCTGATGAAGTTGCCAAATGGGCAGCTAAAGAAGCACCTTTGTCCCCATAAGTTTGTAGGGATACAGTATTCTCTTTCACGTCCCATGTCTCTGTCCCAAGTTGGTCATCTGACATTGACATAGCCTTCTTGCAAACCCATTCATTACCCAAAGATCTACATTTTTGGTCTTCCTGTAAGTGTTCAACTGGCAGCGATATGCTAATTTAGGATGAGACCAGCTATATAGCTCTTCCAGAATCTGTCCTCCTGTTATTAGTGCGTCATTTTCATGGTATTTTACATGTCGCAAAACGGGGGGTATCTGCATGATTGAGGACAGATTCTGCATTCACAATATCAAACAGACTACACTTGTTCTATTAGATTCCTGTTTGATCTGTGCTCGTGCAAATACACAAGGAAAACATGTTAAACATGATGCCTTGCCAATGCCTATTGCACCATTTAACTGTTTACAAATTGTCTTTACACACATGCCACCTGTCAGAAATCTAAAATACATGCTTGTAATTGTGTACAGATTTTCTAAATGGGTAGAGGCATTCCCATGCTCAAAAGAAAATGCAACAATAGTAGTTAAAATTTTGGCTAAAGAAATCATTACTAGATATGGTATTCCAACATCTATTGACAGTAATAATGGCACGCCCTTCATCTCCATAGTGAAACAAAAAATGTCACATCCCCTACCATCCCCAAAGTTCTGATGTGGTAGAAAGGAAAATACAAAACATACAAAAGCCACCCAATTGACACCCAATTCTACAACAAAACTCTCACCATTTGAGATTATAATGGGAAGACTATTCCCCACCCCCTGCATAAAAGGTAACCCCGGTGTTTCCCTTACAGGTGATCTGGACGTGATTGTTGGCGATTATATGCAAGAACTCATTGAAAAACTGAACAGTGTTCATGGAAATGTCTCTGCTTCTCTCCCTCTGCCTACAGACAAGCCTACTCACTCTTTCATCCCAGGTAATACAGTGCTGGTGCAAAGTTTAAACCCCAGGAAGGTGGGGGACGATGCCCGCAGTACACCCACAACTGTTATTGCAGTGACTCGCACAGCTGTTCTTATAGACTCACATGCAACAGTGGATTCACGCCAGCCGTGTGAAGAAGGCACCTCAGACGACTCTGACTGCTTGAGATAATCAACCACTAGCTCACAAGATCTCCTAGCCCGCACCGAGGGGCTAGTGGAGCGACACACGTCCTGAAGACACCTTAAAGGGTGTAAAATTTTTTACATACACATACAGGTTCAACTTTGTATTAGCTTGCTCTTTTTTTTATTTTATTTTTGTGCCAACGCCTGATTACCTATGTACTGTTAATTTCATTTCTAATTGTGATTCTAGAAGTGATTTAATCCTGACCATCTTCTCTATAACTTTTCTATCTATTCTCTTTATCTCTAAAAGCAATTTCCCTCTGGGATTAATAAAGTTATTTGAATCTTAAATCTTTGAATCTTGAATCTTCTTATCATCATCTTTGCCGACTTTACTGATTATGAATCTGCTTCTTCACGTTAATATCTCTTGCTATGTTAACTATTTGACATTCACAAATTATTTTAGAATTTAAGGGGGCAACTGTTAGAATTATTTTATATATAAAGGAATTATTTCTACTCTCTTGCTCTCTTCCTCATAGATCTGATATTAACGTTTTAAATCTTCCCTGCTGCTATCTTCCTATCTCTTCTTGCATCTGCTCTTGAAGGTGTGAACGCTCCCATGCTCACCTTCCCAAACTCTCTTTATGTTTCTCTCTCTCTCTCTCACACACACACACCAGGACAGCCAGGCACAAAAACTGTTTTTTTCCCCAGGCAATCTACCTCATGAACAGTTAAACATCATTCTAACTGACAATAACTACCTCCCTCTGCCTCGGGGAAGGAGACAGAGGAAGGTAGTGAGAGATACCCATAACTCAAGCCAACATCTTGTGATCTGTCTCTGGACAGACACCTTTCTATCTTCCTCTCCTTTGATTCTTCAGGATCTCCCCGGGACATTTACAATGGTTCATGTTCTTTGTAGTAACATAAGTCGATGGCACAGGCATTCAGTCGTACATATAAAAACCCCATCTCTTGCTGTTAATAAAGAAAGACCTTTCTGATAGACAACGTGTGTGCCTGTGTTTGACTGAGTCTCTCCTGGTGCCATAAAAGCTTAACGAAGCATAGCGGACAGACCGAGCAACTCGCTTCTTCTACTACACAACTTAAAAAAAAAAAACTTTACCCCCCAATAAAAAGGGCACTTACGAGTGGTTGAGCTCTACCTGTGCATGTGCCCGCCCCTTTATATAAACACAACTGATTGCCTGATGGCGGCGTTGCCTGGCAACCATGTGTATAGATGACCGCTCCTTGGCCTGTTCGGAACTCCGCGTGGTAGCAACCTGCGGAACCCTATTTTTGTATCAAGTTTATACAATATGACATCAAAGTATACTATATGTAGGCCTGTCTCAAATATAAACCTTTTTAAAAATATAAAATTCCTACATAAGCATTGTGTTTATGCACATACATTGGCTAAGAAAGTTACATTTATTTCGGAATGTGAATAGTTTGCAAAGTGAATAAGAGTGTGATTGTCAGAAGGGGGTGACGAAGTGGCGGAGCAATAGATCCAGATGCAGAGTTGCAGGTGTGATTTTGAGGCGTTGAGAAGCTGTGAGACCCTGAAGCCGCATATCAAGGAGAGACGTGAAGCAGAGCCATAGTCAAGGAACGAGAGCAAGAGTTCAATGCCTTTAAATCCAAATCGTGAGACAAGAAACAGGAATACGAGGTAACAAAGAGAGGTCAGCAACATGAAAACTATTAAACAAAATACAAGAATATCGAGACAAGAAAAGCCAAAAATCCAGCATCAAGGTAGCGAGCTGCAATTCCTTATAAGCCGGAAGAAATCAGCGCCGGATGAGAAACAGGTGTGCAGGTGGGGCGGTCCGGGGGTGTGTAAGGAGAGATGACAGTGTGGGAAAACATGACAAAAGTGATGAGAAGCCTGAGAGCGTGGGAAAGTAAATGTCAAGGGATGACAGGGGACTTTGAACGTGGTGTGTGCGTGAGTTCGTGAAAGTGATATACTTCATATACTTAAGTTTATATACTTCAGTTACTGAAGTATATGAAGAGGTTGAACAATAAACCATGTATTACTTCAATAAACCATGTATTACTTCAATGCATGGCCTCATCCATCCTTTATATTCAAGCGTTAGTGATAAAGGCCAAGTTACAATTACACCAAATAGCCCTGATTAACTTAAAAAAAAGAATATATGAATAGGAATAAGGTAAAATGATAATGAGAATGTGCCTTTAATAATAAGAAGAACTGCTGAGGAGTTTATGATAAACTGCATAAATTTAAACAGAAAGATAAAAAATTTAATCAGTAATTTAACTGTGTGTAAATTATTGAGGTCAGCTTCAGTAATTGTGATTAACTTCCATGTAAACCTAGTGATAGAGTTCCTCTAATATATGCTTAAACGATCATATTTATTAAAACTTTTATATTATGTCTGCAATTGACAGTGTAACTGTAACTTCACTAAATTTCAACAGTGCTAAAGACTACAAAAAGATGACAAAGAAAACCAAAACACTGTGAAGCATCATATTCATTTAAAGACAAATCTATAAATGTCACCTGCCTTCCAACGTACATGTTCTTCTCCTGTCCACCAACAAAAAGAAAATGAAATCAGCAGAACGTATAATGCAGAACCTCAACGTTACAGGAAATCCGCCTGCACACTTTCAAAAACACAGAGTATTTCCTGAGCACTGCTTTCTTTCCCTCTGTAGGCATCCATTTTTTCTGTTACAATTTCAAGATATTAACGTTCAGTTTTAAAAACCATTTAAACAATTAAGTACACATCCAGTCAGTTCTCAAAACTAATATTATGTTATGAAAGCCAAGAGTTTATTCTTTTATGCTTGACTTTTAATTTTCAACAATTTAATGCCATTTATAGACAATATTAACTAAAGGAATGATTACTAAAGTGAATATATATATAAATCATCGACACTTTTAAAACTCCTAAAGAATTTGTTTTACAATTAACTTTCGTTTGGTACTCCTGGCACCTGGGAAGGCCGTTGATAGCTCTGGGATGGCTTTTCACTAGATTTATTTAGTTATAAGAGCATTAGTCAGGTCAGACGCTGGGACTAATGAAAAGCTCTGGGCTGCAGAAACTGTAACACTACAGCATACAGTAACATTCTATACAACTGTGTGGTTTAAACTTTGTGGTATCTGTTTGGGTAGACTTTGGTGTACATATACAGATCAGGTGCACTGATTACAAAACCAAGCGAGTGTCATGTATGCACTGGACTTACTACCTAATTACTGTATATTTTACAAAATGCAGTGTTACCTACAAACAGGCCTGCTAAGGACTCCAACTGCCACACATGGACTTCAACACATCTGATGATTCGGTCTCGTTCTCGGCTGATGCAGACAGCTGTTCTTTGCTGGACTCAGTTACACACACAGCCACAGTATATAAAGACTCTCTTACTTTGTTCGTTTTTGCCAGTACTTATATTATATAGCCTTATATTCCTGTTGTGGAGTTACAGTTTTGATTCTGTTCTAGTTTCCTGTTTTAATGCTGTTATGCTGTTCATGTTGTTTATTGATTGCCTGACCTTTGCCTGTTTCCCAGCTTTTGATTCTGATTAACATATAGTTAAACTTCTTGTGTCCTTCTACCTTTAATGACAGTGAGATGCAATCTGGCCTATATAATAGTTATACTATTTATATTTGTTAGGTAATGATTGGTGCAAATCATTGAACAGAATCACAAAATAAACTCTCAGAGTCATGAACGTGTACCAGTGTGAACAGTTCATACAGAATCTTCACTAACATGTTAAACAGCATGACCAAAGGATTAATCAGAACAACATAATTAATTTGGCTCTGCATTCACCAAATACTCCCAGGTAGCACATCTACAAACTAAAGCGCAGCAGGATGCTTGTTTTTAACCAGTGTTACCACAGAAATGAACTCTCATGAGACTTTGTATATTTACATCCTGACTCACTTCCTGTTTGCAAAATGGGCACAGAACTGTACTGGCCATAATGCATGGGTTTCAAGTCAAACAGCTTTTTTCTGATACCTTATAACCATCTGTACCGTTAGACCAAAGCATTATTGACTATCCAACTAATAACTATTAATGAAAATCTTTCATTTTCCTGTTCACAATCCAATTGTACTCATTAAGAATATAATGAAATATGAATACATTGTTAGAATACACAGCTATTGTGTTATTAACAAATCAAAATAAAGTGTAATTAGGTCAACCTTTTTTTTTAGTAAGTCACTTTTGCATAAATACTTTTCTCACGTGGGTTTAAGTAAGCAATCAGATATGAAGCTTAGAGAAAAAATAAAGACTACATTCACTGACAGAAACATTAACATTTAGTGCAGTGCTATATTGTAGACATGGGGAAAGCGATTCGGCGATGTACAGTATTCGCTAAAATATACAGTATTGAAATGAAAAGACAAAAGTTTCCTCCTAAAATAAACTAACATACACAAAATTACACACTTATACACAGTGTGTGCACTGCCTATACACAGTGTGTCACATACAGTCATACACAGTATGATAAGTGACCTTAAACAAATAATAAAAGCTTATACATAAGAAATAATATGAGTGAAAGAAATACGTCAAAAAATAAAATTAACTAGTAAAATATGCTGTACAAAGTAAAATATACTGTAATAAGAAAAAATACGTAAAAAAAACAGATTAACCAGTGCAATGTACTGTACAAAGTAAAAGTAAAATATACAGTACAAATAAGAACAAAATATCTATAAAAAAGCAAAATATCAATATATCAAATATATAAATATAGAAAAGAAAATAGAAATAGAAATTTGTCAAAAACAAATTTAGAATTTTTAAATGGCTGTGGTGTGCAAGTATGCATAAAAAGTGACTTTGTAAAGTGTCTTATTTTAAGTGATTTGTGCATTATTTAAAGTTTATGCAAATTCTCAACCCAGATACCCAGAACAAAGGTTGATGCAGACCCCTGCAAAAGAAGACGATTTGCTTGTGTAATGCAGGAACCAATCTTAAGCAGATCTTTACAGTTGAACACCCTCACCTCTCCTCATCCCCTACAGGTAGGCATCAGGTGCTATAAGATCGGGGGGAATGGGTTGGGTATGGGAAGAAATTGTTCTGCCAACTACTAATGGGCCATTCATGAACAATTCATTCTTTTTGAACAAGTCTTTAACATGACTCATAGAGTGATTGATTTCGAGTGCTTCAGAGCAAGCATTGTGTTAAAAGATTCTGCGGAATCTCTTCTCACTTTTTATTCACGATACAGATGTCGCCATTAAAAATGCACGTTTCGAGAAAAGGGATCCCGCGACTTGCTGCGGCTGCGCGCGGCAAGCTGCGAAAATGCCCTTCCTTACCTGTAGAGGGCAGTCGTGTTTCCTTCTGAAGTATTGTGTGTCTGCTGAAGCCGAAAATGTGTTCTCTCTCTTAGGCACCTACAGTATTGACAGCAAGCGACGGAGCTCATAAACATGTCGAGCTCAAACTGTAAATACTGATATGTATTAATTCTTCATTTTCTTTTCTCCTTCAATGATGATACTTCTTCGACTGCGCTTTCTTCAATCAGTATTATAATTATTTTTAGTAGCAGTGCTCCGAATTTATTAGTGTTATTATTCTTATTATTATTGTAACACACCTGCACGTGTGTGCAAAAAGACTACAATGATGTATAATATGTTAGCCTAAAACAATTGTTTTATTGTTTTTATGTGTTTTAAATATACAATCTTGTGCAAAGTGAAAGTGAGTTGCGCGTGCGGCTTTTTGATCAAAAGGCTGATAAACACGTGCACAGATTTATCCATAAAACAACAGACATGAAATGAAAAAAAAAAAAAAACACAAAAATATATACTACTCTCTGAATACAACGTGACAGCACGCAGAATCCCTGGGCTTTGATTGCACTTCATTCATTAGTACTGTAGTAGTACACTTAAAAAATGCTGGGTTTCTGTAAACACATCGTTGGGTTGTTAATGCTGGGTCAAAATTCTGTGTTATTTCGGGTACTTTAATCACACTGTTGGGTTGCTTTTGCTATGAATACTAAAAGTGCTGCATGATTAAACTTAATGCAAAAAAGAAAAAAGAAACTTCTCTGTTTTGTCCCTAGACCTTTGTGTTTATGCAGTAAACCCATGGGTAAACATGATGATTTAAGAATTTAATTAAACACGAATATAAGTGACATTTTAATTCAAGTCCAACATTTTAATGGTTAGTGACCGGTGCAAGGGCGTCAACTCGCACATTCTGCGATATTCCATTGTCCAAGTGTTAATGTGCGTGCTTTGCAATGTCAGACACATTCAAATGCAAATAATACCCCCTTCTCAGGTGTGAATAAGTTTCTCCACTGTGCATGGTTTCAGCAAAGTGGAGGATCCTGGATCTTGCTTCGGGTCTCTTCATAAATTTGTGTAAATTTAAAATCTTCTGGATTCTACATTCTAAAATTGACATTGTTACCGTTTTTAATCCCTGGAATGCGATTTTTCTTATCATAACATGCATGCTTTTAAATACTCGACAATGTTTTAATTTGAGATTTTATTTAAAAATTAATGAATAAACCAAATTAAATTATTCCATTTGTATTTACCCTTGTAAAATAGCATTAAAAATGATGGGCGAAGATTGAGCGAGTAAAAACAATACAAGACATGTTACGATAAGGACTATGTCTTCCGATCCAGTGATTAAAAAACGGCTCACCAGCCGTGCCTAATTCCGTCATGTCCTGTGTCCTCCTCTTTAATTTACTACGTAGTCTAAATCAGTGCTCAGCCGCACGCAAAAAGTTTTCCAGAGCGCACCGGCAAAAGTTGACTAATGATTATGAACGCATCGGGAAAAACAGCAAGCGGAATGACTCCGACCATTTAAAAAAAAAACGTTTGCCATCATTTTCTGACGGGCTCAAGTTTACAAAAACAATACAGAACAACGCAGCTTATTTGCTTATTTACAAAATCATAATGTTTTTTTTGTTATTGTGAGTGCACTTAAATAAAAGCCTTATAAAGACTATGTAGTCTTATATAGTTTTATTATAGTTTTTGCACTTTAATCAGAGTCCTCATCTGTTACATTTTTGAGGACAATGGGTTTTTTAGCCTGTCACGGCGTGCGCCCAAATCAATATCACTCCTCGCTCACTAGTTAGGCGTCCTCCCCTTCAGATATGCGAAGAAGCGGGGCTTAGTTAGAATTAGACACTGCTGGTGAGCTATCCTTGCTAATGATCCCGGGCTTGCACCTTGCGCTATAAAATATTTTACTACACGGTGCAAATGCGACGCGCGCACAACACCGCGGAAGTGCGGCATGCAAGCGGGGCAAATAGAACGCGCCCCAGGGACTTCAATAGTAGCGAGAGATGGGAGGGGCCGGTGTGGCCATCCGCGGAGAGCAGAGTCAGCGCGAGCGGACGAAGGCAGGAGCTGCTGGAGCTGCTGTCCTCGCGGGCCCACGCTGCCACTCTGTCCGCTGCCCACCGCTCACGAGGCCGTGCCCGCATGCCAACCAAACCTGCACGTGCACATTTCTTCCTTTCCATCCTCACTCCTTTAACCTTTTTCTTTCCATTTTTTTCCGTAAGACCTCACCACGAGTCCGTGCTTCATGGTGCCGCCCATGCACTTAGAGTCAAACCCGTTACACGGCCCAAATGTAGTCAACAATATATATTAAACGTTTTATTCTTGTTTTAATGTTATTTGGAAGTAAACGAAATAGTAATAGCTAAAATAGAAAAATGAATAGTTAAAATATTAACAAGGGGAATGTTTAATGTCATGTGGGCATTATAAGATTTGTATTGAAAACTTCTAACTAAAAAGTGGCAGCTGGCACACCTAAAAATAGGCGCAGGTTAATTTTTTTAATAGTCTAAATAAAAATTCATTTTTTTAATTCCCTACATTATAATTTCCTACATTTCCTACAGTCTAATCAGTGCTAAACCGCACCAAAACGTTTTCCCGAGCGTGGGGGAATTTTGTTGTACTAAATAATATTTATGCAGTAAGGGCCTCTTATTCCTATTAATCCTGGGTTATCGCACCCTCCCCAGGTGTGAATCAAAGTAATTTAAAGTCATTTACTTTCTTTCCATTTACTTACATCTGAGTCGTTTACATAAGTCACTGATCAATAGCTCATCA
Organism: Clarias gariepinus; assembly: GCF_024256425.1. Lineage (NCBI taxonomy): Eukaryota > Metazoa > Chordata > Actinopteri > Siluriformes > Clariidae > Clarias > Clarias gariepinus. The sequence continues at coordinate 1,580,010 of NC_071103.1, read as the reverse complement.
TATCAATTTATTCATACAGATGTTCCTGTTTTACATGGAAATTTACAGGTTTGTTACAGAATGATTTACTCTGACAGAGCCATAAGAACAGTGGCAGCTGGAACACCTAAACACATGCAGGATAATTTTTTTTATAATCTAAATAAAAATGCTTTTCTAAACATGGGCTATTGTTATTTACTAACAATATTTGTTAATTTAATTTAAATGGGGTTTAGGCTCCGGGATGTTGAGCATCGTGATCCTCAACTTTACTTTCTGTGACGGCGTGCGCCTGTGATGGGTGTGCGCCCCAATTCTACTAACGCTACTCGCTCACTCCGTAGGCTCCCTGAATAGGCGGCAAAGGGACGGAGCCGCCTATTTGTGCCGGCTGGCAATAATTAACGTTAATAAGATTGCGGGCTTATAGAGTTACTGCATTATGTTTCAAGACATTCTTAATTAAGATTCTTCTCCTAATTACATGTCCACAAATACTTTGACATACACTTATCAACAGAAACTCTCCTTGTTATCATGAATTGCATTTTATATGAATGTTACATATGAGACGCGTGCACAAACACATACTAATATAATATATTCACATACAAACACATGCTGTATACACATAAAAACATACAACAATATATTTAATAAATTTGTAAATTACACTCAAAGTAATTATGAAGTCTGATTTAATTGGTACCATAAAAGATTTTATTTCTATTTATGTTAATGTTTTGCTGGCGAAATACATTTTAGGCAGAGACGTCTGCTTGGTCTTGTTAAATAGTTTTAAACCCCTCAATTCTGCCAATTCCCCCATCCGCGAAACCGGTTTGATAACTTCACTACATCAAAGGTGAGAAGAGGGATGTGAGCGCGCTGTCTCGTTGTATATACTGCACACACACATATACATATATGTGTGTAACCCTAACCCTAACCCTAACCCTAGGGAAAACACGCACAGTTTTAATGGCTACATCTGTAGGTGTGAATTTATTAAACTTTGTGCACTGTTGGCAAATACTGGCATTTTAGATGAAAGCGGACGTCTCTGCCTAAAATAGATAAAAAATAAATAAATAAAAATGGTTAATGATAGCAATTGAATCAGATTGGTTGGATTTGATACTTTTCTTTTTATTTACTGTATGAACAGTCGTATTAGCCTTTCTCTATATATCCTCTTATTATGACTAATAAATCGGCTCACATCGGAGCACGCTGGCGTGTTGGAAAAGCCAGCATTTATCTATCGAGTAGCCTATATATTTGTGTTTGTTGTTTTTCTGGTGGGGGGTGGGGGGCTGTTTATGTCTGCATTTTTATCGATAAATCGCATGCGTTTATCACCCTTTTGATCAAAACGCTGCCTTTTGTAAAATGAAAGTGCGAGCCGCTGATAAATTCATTTTAGATGGATTTTTTTTAGGCCTAAATATTCATTTTTATTAATGGCCAGGTGTATTACAAAGTAAAGACCTGTTGTTCAGTTGTTCTCTGCATGGTCTATCTGCACTGAGAGATTGTGTGTGTGTTTGTAACGTTATCTTCTCCTTCAAACATGCTTCCAACCAACCACCCAACCCTGGACTTCAAACTCCCTGGCCCTTGCACCAATCACTAGCCATTAAAATGTTGGATTTGAAAATTCAAATGGCACATATATATATATATATATATATATATATATATATATATATATATATATATATATGGCGCTTAAAATTCAAATGGCACATATATATATATATATATATATATATATATATTCGTGTTTAATTAAATTCTTAAATCATCGTGTTCACCCATGGGTTTACAGCATGAACACCGGAACAAAAGGGAGAAAACGAGACGTTTCTTTTTCCGTTTTTTTGCATTGAGTTTAATCATGCAGCACTTTTAATATTCATAGCAAAAGCAACCCAACAGTGATTAAAGTACCTGAAATAACACAGAATTTTAACCCAGAATAAACAACCCAACGATGTGTTTACAGAATTCCAGCATTTTTTAGTGTACCACTACAGTACTAATGAATAGACAAAGCGCAGTCAAAGCCCGGGGATTCTGCATGCTGTTGCGTTGTATTCAGCGAGTAGTACATATTAGTATATACATTGGTTGCATTTCATGTCTGGAGTTTTATCGATAAATCTGCTCATATCTACGCGTGCGTTTATCAGCCTTTTGATCAAAAAGCCACACGTGCAACTCACTTTCACTTTGCAAAAGGCAGTGTTAATTGTTTAGTGTATATTTAAAGTGCATAAACACAATAAAACAATATTGTTTTAGGCTAACTTATCATACATCTTTGTATTATTTGTACATTGTTTTTTGCACACACGCTCGGGTGCGTTACAATAATTATAATAATAATAATAATAATAATAAATTCGGAGCACTATACTACTACTAATAATAATCATAATAATACTGAATGGAGAAAGCGCAGCTGCAGCAAGTTGCGTGATCCCTTTTCTCGAAACGTGCGTTTTTAATGGCGACATCTGTATTTCTCCTAAAGCTGTTTTAGGAGAAACAATGAGGCACAACTTAGATACAACCTGATACTTACTTTAACATTTGAGAAATCTGACATAAGAAACAGAACTGCATTTGAACGAGAAGCAAATAAGCCGTATATAAGACCATAATGAGATTAAAGCCAGATATAACTGAGATGCGTAAAACACAGATGAGAAATATTATAGTTATATATAAATATTATAGTAAATATTCTCAATTTACAGCAGTGATGAGCCACAACTAGCACCACCTGAGACCAGTCAGTGTCCATATTGACCTCTGTCCACCACAACATCAAAACCATCAGATTAACAATATTAAACATGTTACAGTTTACTATTACCATTAATTTGTAAATCAAGCCCATGCGTAAAAATAAATACATAAATGTGCAAAATACGATATACAATTATTATTGTTTAATAAATTTACAATTCACACAATAAACAGTCACCAATAAAATCTGGCAAATGAAGACACTAAATGATACAAAAGGTACCCACTAGAGGGCACTGTTTGGTTTTTGTAGTTTTTGTTTGCAAACAGTTTCCCAGAATGCACCTAGGTCACGTGATGCGGGTGCTAACCTGAACTGAGGTAGCTCATTAGATCTTCTATAAATACAGTGGAACCTCGGATTACGAGCATAATTTGTTCCGGAAGTGGGCTCGTATTCCAAAAAAAAAATACATAAAAATAATTAATACAAAATATTAAGTAAAAATAAAGCAAATTAACCTGCATTTTACCTTTCAAAAAAGTAAAAAAATAAATCCTGGCAGATAAGCGTTTCCCTTTGTGCACGCAGGCGCTGTGTATGTGTGTGCGTGTGTGTGAGGCTAGAGTAAGTGGAGACTCTTGCTTTCAGCCCCTCCTGTCTCCCCCTTCTCATCCTACACATTAAAACTTTCTTCTCTCGTTTAAACACACTCACACACACATTAACGGAAAGACACTTGTTCTCATCTAAATTATTAAAGCTTCTCCGCTTTATTTTAGTGCCCGTTAACAGCCTGTTAATTCATGCTCGTGTAATGATGACATCGTCGATGCGTATTCTTTTATTTTCTGCATTGTCAGGTTATATTACAAACTTTCGGGTGGATCCTGCACTTAAATTCAACAAAGAAACTGCTAAAGAACAAAAATTAGGCTCAATATCCTGATTTAAATCTCGCATTCGTGTTCACACACACACACCAGACTGCATTACCGACAATGCATCTCCCGCACTGGACTACACTCCCGTAAAAGCGGTCATAAATCAATGTCTCTCTCCTGCTTTATCTGAAAATTAGCAATAAACATCACTTAAACATCAACTAACAGAATCACTGATGTAAAGTAAAACAAACAAATGACCCAGCACCTTACCTCTGAAAAGATTTGCGACAGTTTCTTCAGAGAGCAGAGTGTGTGTCTCTTGCCTTCATTTCTGTGCTCGCATGTGTGTTTTTGTGAATGGTTGGTTTCTCACACACACACACACACACACACACACAGCCGGCACAGTGTCTCACTACGCTCGTGCGCGCGCACACATACATACACACACACACACACACACACACACACACACCGCGATGAGGAAGAAAATAGATTTTTAACCTCTGGATTGAGAATTTCTTTTGCCTTACTCGCGCGCACACACGTGTGTTATAAGAAACAGTACACGCGCTGTACACACGCGATTCCGAACAAAAAATAAAATATGTTTTACACACACACTGGGTCACAGTGTTATAGTAAACAGTACACGCGTGCACAGATGTTAAGTATACCAGTAAGAGACGAGCACTAAGACCCAACAGGGGAGACGATTCCGCAGCGCAAGATGCTCGGCGTCAAAACAAGAAGCGCATGCGTGAAACATGATACTCGGTGCTCGTAAACCAAGACAATGCTTGTTTTTCTAGTTAAATTTTATAAAAAACTTTTTGCTTGTCTTGCAGAACACTCGTAAACCGCGTTACTCGTAATCCGAGGTTCCACTGTAGTTGTTTAGTCTGGGTAACTGGGTCGAGCATTGTTTGTATTCACTGTCTTTTATGTGGGCATTTTGGTTTGTATTTTTAGTTAGTTTTTTTGGGTACTTTGATTTTGTTTTACTTTTGTAAATCAGTCAGGATTTAGGCCTCATCACAGTACAGAGACAGCACTCGTTAAAGTAGTAAATGACATTCTATTGGCCTCTGATCAGGGTTGTGTAACTATGCTTGTATTACTTAACCTCAGTGCAGCTTTTGACACCGTTGATCATACTATTCTTCTTCACAGATTAGAAAATGTAGTAGGAATTAAGGGTACAGCCCTCTCCTGGCTCAGGTCCTATCTGACCCATAGTTATCAGTATGTAGACTTAAATGGTGATTATTCTGCATGTTCTCTAGTGGAGTTTGGCGTTCCGCAGGGTTCAGTTTTAGGTCCACCGCTTTTTTCCCTTTACATGCTTCCTCTGGGCAACATAATCCGTAAGCATGGTATTAGTTTTCATTGTTATGCTGACGATACACAGTTATATGTCTCAGCAAAACCTGATGAGAAAAAACAGCTTACTAAAATTGAGCAATGGGTGCAGGACATAAGAAATTGGATGCTAATTAACTTCCTTCTGCTAAATGGGATAAGACAGAAGTTCTAGTCATATGACCGCATACAGCTAGGAGTAAAATTTTAGATCACACCGTAACTTTAGATGGCCTTTCTGTTCCATCAAATGCAACAGTGAAAGACCTTGGTGTGATCATTGATTCCAGCCTTTCATTTGAAGCACATGTAGATAATATTACCAGGATAGCATTCTTTCACCTCAGAAATATTGCCAGGATAAGAAATTTATTGTTGCTAAACGACGCAGAAAAACTAGTTCATGCTTTTATCACCTCTAGGTTGGACTATTGTAATGCCTTACTGTCTGGTTGTTCAGCTAGATGCATAAATAAGCTTCAGCTAGTCCAGAATGCAGCAGCGAGAGTCCTCACTAGAACCAGAAGATATGAGCACATCACCCCTATCTTATCTTCACTCCATTGGCTCCCTGTGAAATTTCGCATTGATTTTAAAATACTACTCTTGACATATAAAGCATTAAATGGTCTCGCGCCGCAGTACCTGAGCGAACTGCTAGTGTCTTATGATCCGCCACGCCTACTTCGATCAAAGGATGCAGGCTGCTTGTCAGTACCGCGTATTATGAAAAATACAGCTGGGGGCAGAGCTTTTTCTTACAAAGCCCCAAAATTATGGAATAGTCTTCCAAATAGTGTTCGGGACTCAGACACAGTCTCAGTGTTTAAGTCCAGGCTAAAAACCTATTTATTTAGCCAAGCATTTTTATAAATAGATTTGCCATAGGTAAAGGAGCAGATCTGGGGGATTCATGGACGTAGAGTATTATGGTGAACTGGTATGTTTAGATGCTGTCTTCCTCACTCTCATTGATCACTCAGGTTTGCTGACGGTGAGGTGATTGTTTGCTTTACATGTCAGGAAGCCCTCATGTCTGTGTTTCCTTTTGGCTCTCCCTTTTAGTTATGCTGTCATAGTTAGTCCTGCCGGAGTCTCTGCTTGCACTCCACAGTTAATATACATTCACATTATACATTGTGTGACTGTGACCATACCTAACTGCCATCTCTCCTCTTCTTCTCTTCCCCCCCCCTCTTTCTCTTTCTTCTCTCCTCCTGTCTCCCCCTTCACTCTTTCTTTCTCTCTGTCGAGCTACACATGTCGTTCCTGAGCTGCCAGTGATCCAGACTCCCTCTGCCCTCCGGACCTGTCTGACCCATCCTGGTGCCCCGCTTCTGGCTGAAGATCTCGTCACATGGATGCCCCGTGTGTCTCTCTGGGATGCGTCTGGTGTCTGGGGATGGTTCTCTCTACCTAGAAGACGGTTCTGGCCTTGACTGGTGTTGGCAACTGTTTCTCTGGGGACTTGACAGTTCGATAGTTCATGACTGGAACTTCTTATAAGTCTACCTGGGTCTTCAATAACTACCTGGACTCCATATTAACATCAATTAACATCAGCTATTATAGCTGAACTGCCTCCCACCCTACACATTGTATAAATGCAGATCATTTACTGCTTTCTGTTTCACCCAAATGAGGATGGGTTCTCTGTTGAGTCTGGTTCCTCTCAAGGTTTCTTCCTATTACCATCTCAGGGAGTTTCTTCTTTGCCACTGTCGCCCTCGGCTTGCTCACCAGGGACAAACTGACCATTTTGATTCATACAAATTCACATTTCATACAAACTTAAATAATTCTTTTGACTGTGTAAAGCTGCTTTGCGGCAATGAAAATTGCTAAAAGCGCTATACAAATAAAATTGAATTGAATTAAATTGAATTGTAACCGGTGTGTAAGTCCCAAGACTCCAGTGTAGAGGTCATAAGTATGATTGCTGTGTTTTAGTGTGTGTGGAGCTGATTCCGTATCGATTGTGTTAGTAACAAGTTTTATGTAAGTATTGTTTGTTGTGTCCCTAATGTTGAGGTATCCTAGTATGTTTAGCTAATTGTATGTTTGGCTAATTGCATGTTTGGCTAACTGGCATGTTTGGCTGGGTGTATGAGTAGCTAGGGGTAGGTTCGGATCTGGGTACGTTTAACTATTAACCTGTTCCATCATATGCTCTCCCTTTCTGTCTCTAGTTTTGTCTAGTCTCGTTCCGTCTCTAGTCTTGTCCAGTTACCAGCCTTGTTATTGTCTGTGGTCCTGTCTTGTCTAATTCAGCTACATGCGTAGTTTGTTTGTGCGCTCTGAGCCTCCGGTCTCGCTCTGAGCTTCTTGTCTCAAGATACAGAGCCTATGTAATGCTATAGAGCCTATGTTATGTGTGTAAAGCTACAGAGCCGGTGTTTCGCCATAGAGCCGGTGTTTCGCCATGGAGCCGGTGTTTCGCCATAGAGCCTGTTTGCTCTATGCTTTTAGTTATAGTTTCAGTTGTTTGTTTTTTGTTTTTGTTTCATTATTGTTCATGTTTTATGTTATTGTATTATTAAAAGACTCTTTTGTTTAAAACAACCCTCTGCACCTATGCCTGCCCTTTGTGCCCACGGCAACAACAGCCAATAACACGCAGTTCGTGACAACAGGAGTTACACAAAGTCCACAGCATTGTGACAATCTTCCATTGAAAAGAATCAGTCAAAACAAAGATGAAAATCTTAAAGAAAATTTGGTTGCTTGCTGTATGTAAGGGCTACAAGAACAGGTCATGCCAGGAAAAGTTCTTTCTCAATGGGTATATCAGTCTTCTCTTGTGGTGGACGTCCAACAACTTTGTGCAAATTCTGCAGCTCCTGAAGTTGCTTAGTATCTAATGAAACAATAAAAAAAAAAAATAACATTTAAGATTCACCTAAACACAATTCAGCTACTTTATTCCCAAATTTCTGAAGGTTGAGAGATGGGCTTAAGCTTGCTTACCTGACTGATGACGTGGAGCTGATGGAGACTTCGGAACATTCTCCCGCATTCTTGGTCTTCTGAGGTGGCATGCTTCTGAAAAGAACCCAGTTAAAGTGAAGTGTACTGTATATAATTACCAAAATAACCTTTCTACAAACAAACATATTGGTCTTAATTTATAGAATATAATTAACTAATGTTTCTAAAGTGTTCTGTACATGTTCTGGTAATTACTGTTAAACACTGAACTACTGGTTTTCAAAAACTGATCATGCAGTATCATAACCTTAATTTTAAAAACTTTAAAAAATATTAATATTACTATTTAAACCACACTGGTTGACTTGGTGCCTTATAATAATACTAGCCAGCTGACTTATTTTACCATTACAAAAAACAAACAAACAAACAAACAAACGAAAGCAACAACCTGCAAACTTGCTAGTGTTAGTTACGGTACCAAGACATGCTAACCCACATGCTAAACCACAGGTAGCATTTGGATTCCTTTTGGAATGTAAGCCATGTAATTTGAAGCTAAAATATCCTACATGTTTTTTGACCACAGACTCTGTGGTTTTAACTTACATTCTGACTCCTTGTCAATAATAATTAAGCACTTAATTTTTAATTCGACACAAAAAGTAAAACCCACCTTCACCGTCCACTTTGTCTTCTTCATTTGATCTACAGTAGGCAAAGTAGGTGTTGCGCTGGATGAATAGTGATTGGTAAAGTGGTTTTTGCTGACTTGACACTGAGGCCTGGAGATGCCCTGCACATTTCTCTGACACACTGGCCACTTGAACATTTGCAGGATTAGAGCATGTGTGGGAGAAATTGTGGGAAATTATTTCTTTATTAGAATGTACTGTAGGCTTGATTGGGTCATGAAAAAATGTTGAACATTTAGTCAAAAATGTATAAACAAAAATAGTTTTGGCCTTAAATGATCATTGTAGACAGAAATCACTGAAAACCAACATTATCATATTGCTTCATGTTAATTAAAAAAATCGCATTCTTATCGAATGTAAATTAAGTTTGCCATTTATCAGTTTAATTTTAATAAATTCATTAAGGTGTACACGTTTGTAAAAGGTTAGCCATGTGTATCAACTAGAGACACCTGGGTGTACTGTACGATAATATAACTGGGGGTTGGATTTAATTTCTTTTTTTTTTTTCAAATAAAGAAACTAGATTTCAAAATAAAACATTTCTTTATTACAAATCAATTTTGTAATAGAGTTTAGTCATTACCAACATATCTACATATCTTCATTGAACATATGGTGGATTAAAAGAGAAACTTCCTTGGGTACTTTATTTTTTTTTTTTATTCTAAAGCAAAAAGTTCAAATAATTTACACATTGCAGTATTTACAGGTGTGAAATAACCTGCGGTGGTAGTCATCAAAACTATCAAAGAGTTTTTTTTAAAGCAGTTTTACAGATTGAAGATTAAAAAAAAGAGAAGAAAAAAAGAGAAACAAACTAAAATAATTATTTAAAAAGATAATTAATTATAATTAAGATAATTATAATTTGTGTATGTATGAAAACTAAATACAAAATTCTACCAAAACCTACAGACTGCATTAAATCTGAATGAGCATTCCTTATGTAGAGCTTCGGGCAAATTTAAATCCTTTGATTCATTGATTTAGATGTGCACAAGATCACAAGACAGCTGGATGGAGTTCAGTCTGTTCTCTTTTGCAGACTCGGTTCAGTCAGTCAGCACCTTCTATCATGAAGAACACAATGGTGTTGAGGGTGTTGCTGATGTTGATGGTGTTTTTTGCGTGAAAGTCGAAGCTTTGGGAATTTATCTGTTTGAGTATTGTGTACAGGTAAGGATGTGAGACAGCTGGACACTAAAAGAATTCAGCGTCTGCAGGGAGTTTCAGGGCATTATGGGTATGGGAATTGGCATTATTATGGGAATTTTCCATAAGGAAATTCATTTATTTGTATTAATAAGTCATTCAGGCTGCAGTTTCCCTTTAAATACAGCAGTATTTACCTTTTATGGACTCCAAAATCTTTGTATATATCTCAGGAGCTTCTGGTTTTCAGCCTCAGTTCTTTTCTTTAGTTCTTCTAGTTTCTTCACTCGTTCTGCTTTTCCTGTTTCCTTCACTTTCTCAATCAAAAAATCCATGTGCTGAAGGATGGACACACTGTCACTCTTTAAAGCAATTGTATCCAGTTTAACCACATACTGATAACACTTGTCTACCAGTCTAGCTTTTTGTTTTTCTTGTTCCTCTTTTTCAGATTTTAATTTGCTTATTAAACTCTTTATATCTTCAGACGTTTTTTCATATTTTATTTTCAGTTCTTCCAAAGTCGTCTTGACCCTCCTTGCCTTCACCACATAGATTTTCTTCTCTTTGATATGGGCAGAGTAGTGACACTTTCCAGTACACACTGTGCACTTACCCTCAGACATGACACTACACTTAGAAAGATTACTGACCCACCAGCATCCTGGGTAGTGACAGTTCTCCTCACACACACTGCAGCATGTAGCCTCTTTGCTTACAAAGTTCCACAACTTACGTTCTATAGGCACCTTTTCTTTGTAAGGCACATGTACCATACATTCAAAGGCTTTAAAGTTGTCCTTTTTTTCTTCCTCAAGTTGTTGTAAAAACGCTTCTGTCTGCTTAAGCTCTATTTGTTTGTGATCTGCCATCATGATTCGATCCTTTATATTGTTGATGGATGCTGTCAATTGTTTGCGTTTTTTCAGTACAATTTCAGTTACCTTCAGACTTACACTTGGCCTATAATTAGTAAAAGCCAAAAAGTCCTTCATGGATGCGTTGAACTGATCCCACGCTACCGTGTAATCACTGAATATTTCCTCATCATCAAAGTCTTCACAGTGACAGTTGTTAAACTTGAAATACACCGGCTCCTCTTTATCAGTCTTTGCACACACAACGTTGGCCTGTTTAATGGCCTTAATGGCATTTTTAGGTTTTGTGGTGGCGTGTGTGATGAACACAACAATGTTTTTCTCCACATCATTGCCAAATAATGAAAGAACAGAATCAAAAATATACAGCTGTCTGTCAGTGAGTCGAGTGGTGTTTGATGACACGACAAGACACACTGCATCAATTTCATGAACTCCATCTTTAGATTTAAATAACTCGTGTAAACTTTCAGCAACATTTAAATCATCCTCGATACCATCAGTGCTTCCAAACCCAGGCGTGTCGATGGCGGTCAGAGAGAACGAGCTGTGATTAATAAACACATCATACACTGTGACTGCATTTGTCTGAGAATCAGTTTGTTTTTCTTTTGTCTCTATGATCTCAAACCAGATTCTGTCTTCACTTTTAACACCCAGCATGTAGTTGACCATGGCATTGATTAGAGTCGATTTTCCTACTCCTGTTTCTCCAACAAGTATTATGGTTTTATGAGGTTTGCTCTTGTACTTTTCTCCAAACGCCATTCTCTTTAGTCTGTCACCGTCTATTATAGTCCTTGTGTTCAGATAATATCTTGTGATGAACCCTTTTTTTGATTTGCTGTTAGTTCTGATTTTGTTTATTTGGTCTTCATTTGGCATCTTCAAGTCTTCATTCCTAAACAAAAATTCTAGTTTTATGCATTTATAAAAGTTACTATAGATTCTGAGGTTGTGTACATGTTTTGATCCCTGCTTTAAAAATATATTAAGATTTCAGGATGTAAAGCAGATTATTTGTACATCATACATCTTAAAAGAAGAAATCCCTAACAAATTGGTGCACAGGTTTTATTTCTATATTATTTTTCCCTTTAAATCAACATAGGGTCAAAAATGTAGACACAGAGTCAAAAATGCCTAAAGAGCACACCTAATATAAATGTATATAAATGTTTCTCCTTTAACAGATTGGTTAACCTTTTGGTTGCCATCAACAAGCTTTGGGCAGAACTCCGGTTGGATATCTGACCAACTTCATGGCAGAATTGAAAGTGTTTAATTAAATTCATTGGTTTCCTGGCATGGACCTGACATACACTCCACATTCCTTCTGATAGGATTAAGACTCTATGAATGTAATCATCCATTCCACAACCAGGTTCTGCTGAAGAATTCTGAGGTTCTCCTTTTGATTCTTCTTACAGAACTTGGCCATGTGGTTCCATCTCCAAATTATTTATGCTCGCATACATAATCTTCAGTAGTTTAGAATTTGCTCTAAAAAATGTTCCTGACTTGTGTAAATCTTCCATTATGTTTCTCAGATCTGCACTAAGATCCTGTTTGTGATGTGTGTTGCTCAAGCCAATGAGTGCGGTCTCACACATACTTTTTATGTTGCACTTTTTATATTGTGCACATTGTTTTTTTATTACAGATGTATGTTGTACAATTGTTCTGTCCAGTTTAATGAAATAAAGCTGACTATTGCTGAGACATTCCTGTTTATGATAAGTGTATGTAAATTTCTCACCACAGCTGTAGATGTCAGATGAGAACTTACCTCAGAGCACAATATCGTGCCATTATGAGTATCTTGCTGTCGATGTCTGGTATAAAGAAACCAAAAAAAAAAAAATCAGAAGAAGTAATTTTTTACAGAATGCTCTGGCAAGGTTGCAGCTGCTGATGGCTTTTGCTATGCAAAACACAGGATGTACTCAGTGTTTGCATCAAACACGGGAGCATCCTGTGTGGGCAAGATGACTGCAATCCTTTTTTTACAAAAAAATACCAATTATGTAAAAGATGGTAATTTTCTCTGGAGTGTTAATTTGTTAATAATAATAATGTGGAGGCTATAGAAATAACAGTTTATTACAGAATCTCTATTATTAAAGTATTAAATAATAAACGTTGTGCAGCAGATGACTATACTAATATCACCACTGAGTCTTAATGATGAGCTTATATGACAAAACATTTACAGTGTTTTAATAAGAATGTATCCTGTTTGAACAGGTTGTGCCAGAAAAGATTCACTTATAGCATTAACATTTTTACACACAATTTTGGCAAAAATATAGAAAACATTGTTTTATAAAAGTTAAGCTCTTTTTAACACCTATTGCACCTGCTTCTGCTTTTGCATGCAACATGAAACATTTGATTTTGTGGTGGAATACTGATGTTTAAAAAACATAGGAACATTTGTACTAAAAACACAGAGTGCCTAAGACTTTTGCACAGTAACCAAAGACCCCCCCCCAAAAAAAAAAATATATAATATATATATATCACATCTGCAAGATATAAATGAAGGAAACCATCTGAAACATCTCCATAATCAAATAAACTCATCACCTACCTGAGTTGGTGTTCTTTTTCTTTTGTTCCCCCAGAGAAATCTGGTCTGGACAGCATGCTGCCTGTATATAAAGCAGCTGTCAGCATCATGTGATTTACAGGAACTCTGTCTTGTTTAAAAAATAACACTGATAGAGCATTTCCTGAGCACAGGTTCTTCTTCTTGGTTACTTATCCACTAGATGGCAACATAACCAGACCAAATCAGGCCAAGCTTTGACTCCATGTTTTACTCAACAGGACCAACAACATAAAGCCACTTGGTTACGATTTCCAATATAAATGTATTTATTTCATCAACGCATGACAGTTTTATGTTTTCTGGGCATAATGGTGAGATTATAACGTAACCAAGCCCCAGTGGAATTGAATGATAGCCAAAGAATTTGGGACTTCAGCAAATGATTAATCTTTGCCAGCATAATTCAGAAAGAGTTTGGCCATGTTTGACTTTCTCTGGCACGACATTGTTGTAGGACACGACAGCTTATATTTGCAACTTATGTTGTTAAAGCAGGAAGAGAAACAGACTGTAAACCTGTCATTTATATGTGCCACATTTTCAGACAAGATTAGCATTAGCCTATTATGGTTTCTCCAGAACATGAAGTGCCTCATACCAATCCAAGCTGATCAGTGGCTTTTACACCCACTGTGCCTCTTATACAAAAAAAAAATTAAACTTAGTTAAAACTCTGATAATATCATAAAAAGGCAATAAAGTATAATTCTTTCGACATCATTACTTGAAAAAACACTTTTAAAAAAAATCAGATTTTTTAACAAAGAACGCAATGAAATTTTTATTTTGATACATTTTGCTCTTTATTTTTTTTTAACAGTGTCTTTTATTTACTCATTATAAAAGTGGTTTATGATGTCATGCATTAATAATCATTTTAAATAAATAAAATATTAGTTTATTCTTCGTGGTTTTACTACTTTTCTGATTCTTCAGCAGTTAGGATTCAATTTTTTTTTCAGTTTTAGCTATGAACGCAGGTATTATTTTAAAAGCCTTCAAAATGTTAATTAAATGCTTTAACTAATTAAATCAGTTAATTAGTCAAGTTAACTAAACTTTATCTGACTTTATTCTTAAGATGCACCTATTTAAAATAGTTTTTTTAATGTGTTTTACTCACACTCATCATCTATACCGCTTAATCCTGCATTCAGGGTCACGGGGGGCCTGAAGCATATCCCAGGAGACTTAGGGCACAAGGCAGGTTACACCCTGGACTGGATGCCAATCCATCACTGGGCACACACACATACACACACTCACATTTACACACTATGGCCAGTTTTGGGAATGCCAATTAACCTAACCTACATGTCTTTGGACTGTGAAAGGAAACCGGAGTACCCGAAAGAAACACACCAAGCACGGGGAAAACATGCAAACTTCATGCACACAGAGACAGAAATCGAGTCTGGCCGGGAATCGAGTCTGAACCCTGGAGGTGCAAGATGACAGTGGTAACCACTACACCACAATGCTGCCTTGTACAGTGAAACCTCGGATTGTGAGTAATGCGGTTTGCGAGTGTAAGCATGTTTTAATCAATATATAGTTAGATAGGAAAGAATATAAATAAGATTACAAATGTGCCATTATTACAAAGCGGAAAAAGACAGGAGTAAGTCAGAAAACAGCGGTCCCCGAAACCTGTCCATGCAGCTAGGACTAGAAAAAGCAGAAAGGGAGCACGACATGTCGTAAAACATAGACGAGATTAGGCACCAGGAGTCGGACTTCATCACACCTAATGAAGGATTGAAACAAGTGTACATATGTATAAGTAAGAATATAGACAAATATCCAAAAGACACAAGATCAGTTTTAAGAATACTGAGCTTATTAAAGTAGGCAAAAAATAAACTAATAAGTGCATCTACATGACATGACATGAGTCAGATAAGCGCAGGGAGGAGTCAATTGACCAGGTGTAATTATAATGGAAAAATTAATTGAATAGAAACTGGATTATAATGAAATAAAATTTTGCTGTGGTCAACAGATGAATGTACAAGTAAGGAGTCTGGGAATTTTCCCCTGAACTGTATAAAAGGAGTGTGCTTTTCACGGTGAAGTCAGTCTGACTTTGACACTGCTTGTGGTTTGATCCAAAGCATTGCTAGGCTGGCTCATCTGGGTTCTTATTGCTGCAATAAAAGCCTGACTTACTTCATCCAGCTCTGCGTGGCGTCTGAAATCTTCTTTAATTCTTCTTTAATTCTCTTTCTAAGTAATTTGTTAAATGTTTGATATTTTAAATTAAAGGCAACTTCAACAGGTGGAAGAATTATCTCCCACACAACTGTCCACAAGACAAGCAAAGATTTTGTATAAATTTTGACTTGAAAAATGAACAAGTCTTGGTTTACAAATCATGTATCACGCATGCGCTTATCGTTTAGACGATGAGCATCACGTGATCACAACAGAGCCAACGGTTTTTCTCTCTCTTGCACTGCAGAATTGTGGGTAATGGTCTCCCCTGCTGGGTCTTAGTGCTCGTCTCTTATTGGTATAATCAACATTCGTGCACGCGTGTACTGTTTACTATAACACTGTGACCCCGTGTGTGCATGTAAAACATCTTTTATTTTGTGTCTGTATGCGTGTGTGTATTATAACACACATGTCCACATGTGTAAAGCAAAAACAAGTCTCATTAGAGAGGTTAAAGATCAATTTTTTCTTTCTGTATCAGCCTCCACTTTTCGAGTTTCTATTATTTCTTATTGGAAAATACGATTTGGTTTACGAATGAATGATGTTCGTAATCCAAGGTTCCGCTGTATGTGTTTTATTTTGTTTTAATTATGTGAAGCACTTTGGTTCAACTTAGGTTGCTCTAAGATTCTATACAAATAAATTTTGATTAATTGATTGATTTATTCTTGCCTATAATTCTGATCAAACAGTTGTGACTTTTACACCATTCAGCAAAACCAAATGCAATTAACTTGCATAACTACACTTTTTACTTTATTGTAGTTTGGAATAACGAATTGATGATGAATTATAACTAATTATATAATAAAAAAAAGTATGATTATAACTGAAAAATATATAACTACAATAATCGTATATGATTATTAAATACAATTCTTTAACCAAATGCCTCAAATTCAATTCAATTCAATTTTATTTTATTTATATAGCGCTTTTAACAATGGTCATTGTCTCAAAGCAGCTTCACAAAAATGAAAGAATTTTTTAGAAAAGAAAATATTTGGAAGTGTGTATGTGTGAGAAAAATGTGTCTAGATAATAATGAAATGAATGAATGATGAATGAAATGTCTCTGATGAGCAAGCCAAGGGTGACGGCGACAGTGGCAAGGAAAAACTCCCTGAAATGGCAATAGAAAGAAACCTTGAGAGGAACCAGACTCAATCAGGGAACCCATCCTCATCTGGGTGATAACAGATGAGGGGACCCCATATTTCACTGGCATTAGACCAGATGGTTCTCCATTCAGATCTACAAAATGGTATCGATCAGACAGGTATGATTTAAATCATTTTAATGCCTGCCCCTGAATACCCATATAATTTTGTAGGCGATCTATGAGAATATTATGATCTATAGTGTTGAATGCAGCACTAAGATCAAGTAAGACTAGTATTGAGATGCAAGCTAAACACTTGATCTGAAGCTAAAAACAAGTCGTTTGCAATCTTAACTAGTGCAGTTTCTGTACTATGATGGGGTCTGAAACCTGACTGAAATTCTTCGAGGATGTTTTTCTGCAAGAATGTGCATATTTGAGCTGATACTACTTTTTCTAATATTTTTGATATGAACGGAAGGTTTAAAATCGGTATGTAATCAAATTCAAATCAAATGAAAATTTTATTTGTCACGTACACGGTCATACACAGTACGATATTTAGTAAAATGCTTACACGACTGCCAGTGGTCTTAAAAAATAAAAAGTTAAACATAAGAGATAAATATGAATAAAAGAAATACATTAGAAAATAAAATTAACTAGTAAAATATACTGTACAAGTAAAATATACTGTAATAAAAGAAATATGGTGGAAAATGAAATGAACTAGTAAAATATACTGTACAAGTAAAATATACTATAATAAAAGATATATAGTGGAAAATGAAATTAACTAGTAAAATATAGGCCTACTGTACAAGTAAAATATACTGTAATAAAATAAATATGGTAGAAAATGAAATTAACTAGTAAAATATACTGTACAAAGTAAAATAAAATATACAGTACAAATAAGAACAAATATCAATATAATAATATAATATAGAAATATAATAGAAAATAAAAATTTATCTAAATCAGAAATGTAGAAATGATTGAGGTGTGCACATATGCATAAAGTGTCTCCTTAAAGTGACTTGTTATTAAAGTGATTTGTGCAGTGGTCCATAAATGAAAATATAAATATATAGTGCAAAAGTGTGCATGAATGTGTCCATAGTGGCCATGAATGCCCAGTCATTGTTGAATGTAAAAATATGATGTTAGTCCTATGTTGTGTTGTGGTTGAGGGACCTTATCGCCTGCGGGAAGAAGCTTCTCCTCAGTCTCTCTGTGTTGGCCTTCCGGGAGCGGAATCGCTTCCCAGACCGCAACAGAGAGAACAGTCCATTGTTGGGATGGCTGAGGTCCTTCACCATCTTCCTGGCCTTGGTCCAGCACCGCTTGCTGTAGATCGAGTGCAGGTCAGGGAGCTCGGTGCAGATGATTCGTTCAGCTGAACGCACCACCCTCTGTAGAGCTCGTCTGTCCTGCGTGGTGCTGTTTCCAAACCAGGTCGTGATGTTTCCTGTTAGGATGCTCTCTATGGTGCAGCAGTAGAAATTCCTGAGCACCTTGGAGGGCAGTCTAAAGTTTCTCAAGCGTCTGAGGTGGTAGAGACGCTGCCGGGCCTTGTTCACCACGGTGTTGATGTGACAGGACCATGACAGGTCCTGCGTGATGTGAACACTGAGGTATCGAAAGCTGTCCACTCTCTCCACTGGGCTGCTGTTAATGACTGGGGTCTGGTAGTTCCTCTCCTGCGTTATACAAAAGTCCACAATCAACTCCTTTGTCTTGCTGAAGTTCAGGTGGAGATCGTTCCTCTGGCACCATTTCTCCAGATTTCCAATCTCCTCTAGGTAGGCCGACTCATCGTTGTTGGTGATCAGGCCCACCACGACATTCTCATCTGCAAACTTGATAACGGTGGTGGAGTTGGTAGTGGCCACGCAGTCGTGGGTGTACAGCAGGGGGCTCAGAACACAGCCCTGGGGAGCTCCAGTGCTGAGAGTGAGAGGATGTGAGACATGTCCGCACATCTTTACTGCCTGTGGTCTGCCAGTTAGGAAGTTGGAGATCCACTGACACAGAGATGAGCTGAGTCCCAGGTGCTCCAGCTTGGTGGTGAGTGTGGAGGGAATTATGGTATTAAATGCAGAGCTGTAGTTAATGAAAAGCATTTTCACATAATTCCAACTCCGAGTGTCCAGGTGAGTGAGTGATGTGTGGAGGAGATGTGAGATTACATCGTCTGTGGAACGGTTTGGACGGTAAGCGAACTGTAGTGGGTCGAGTGTGTCCGGTAGTGAAGAAATAATGAAGTCTCTGACCAGGCGTTCAAAGCACTTCATCACTACTGACGTGAGGGCTACAGGGCGATAGTCTTTGAGAGAAGCAGATTGAGGTTTCTTCGGGACAGGAACAATGATGGACTCTTTGAAGCATGTGGGGATCACCAACTGAGATAAAGAGAGGTTGAATATCTCTGTGAACACAGGTGCCAGCTGGTCTGCGCAGGCTCTGAGGATACGGCCTGAGATGCCGTCTGGTCCTGCTGCTTTCCTGGTGTTTAGTCTTTTAAAGGCTCTCCTCATGTCGTGCTCGGTGATAATGAGCGCATTTCCGCTGCTGGCAGTGTCTTCCTGTCTGCAGCTGTTAGCGCCGCTAGCATTAGCGTCGCTAGCATTAGCTTCGCTAGCATTAGCATCACTAGCATCTTTAGCTGCAGCCTCGAAGCGAGTATAGAATTGTGCCTTGTAGCTGTCCTTTACCGTAGTGTAACAGTGGTCCAGTGTCCTTTCGCCCCTGGTGGGGCAGGTAATGTGCTGAGAAAAGTTTGGCGCTGCGCGTTTGAGGTTTGCACTATTAAAGTCCCCCACCACAATAAGTGCAGCATACCGGTGTTGTGTTTGGTGCTGTCTGAGTGCCTCATGCAGCTCGCATAAGGCAGTGTCCGTGTCCGCTTGTGGTGTAATGTAAACGGCGCTGATTATGACTGAGGAACTCTCGAGGTAGATTAAAAGGACGACACACGATGGACAGTAGTTCCAGATTTGGTGTGCAGGAGCGTGTAAGAGGAACAACACTCGCGCTGTTGCACCAGCTGCTGTTCACGATTAAACACACGCTGCCTCCCCTTGACTTTCCTGAGTTCCATGTCCTGTCCATGGGGTGAACCGAGAAAAACTCGGCCGGCTGGATGGCGTGGTCCGGCACCGCTGGGTTCAGCCATGTCTCGGTGAAGCAGAAGAGACTGTCTCTCTGGAACTTTATCCTGGCCCTGAGGTCATCGAGTTTGTTTTCCAGTGACTGGACGTTGGCAGGATGCTAGGCAGAGGTGTGCGGCGTGCACAGGCTCTCAGCCTGTTCCTGACGCCGGCTTGTTTCCCTCGTGGCCGCCGCTTTGTGTGGCGTCCTTTGTTCTCCCTCAGGATCTCACTCGGCCAGCTCGGATCCGGAGTTAAAAACGTCGAATTGTAAGAACATTGTACACCCATAGAAACAAGAGTGTCTCTGTCATACATAATGTACTCAATGGTAGTGAATTAGCCGGTATAAAGTTACTGAAAGATAACTTAAAAGACGAAAACAAAGTTTGTTATTTCATTTGCTTCCAAATTAGATTTTTTTTAAAAGCGGCTTAATAACTGCCAACTTGAAAGGTTTAGGGACATGACCTAGTCATAATGAAAAATTAATAATGTTTAGAAGTGGCTCTCCAACTGTAAGCATCACTTCTGTTAAAATCTGGTTGGAAATTTCACATATCATTTAGTAAAAATAAAAATGTCATTTAGTTAATAGACTCAGGCCAATAGTGGAATGAAACAAGCCATGAAATAAAAGTTATTAGGTCAAATAATCCTTATTAATTTACTGATATTTAGTTTACCTATTTTCAGGTCTAAACTGATTAATGAATCTTTTTATTAAGATTCCTGAACTGGAACACACCTGCTACACCAGTTTAATATGGTTTTATGTATTTACAAGTGAAATATTATTTTCTCACATCAGAAGCATGTCTATTTAATTATTATTATTATTATTATTATTATAATGCTTGTTATTTCTTTTAAAGATGAGTTTTTTCTTTAAATGAAAAATTAGTCTAAACTTAATTCTAAATAAGAAAGAAACATTTGGCATTATATATTGCCCGGGCAAAAAAATAAGGTCACCAGGGATCAATATGTTTCAGCTGCAAGGAGTTATTTAACTCTAACTGATGCAGAAAGTAGGTTCTCATTCTGAAGTGTACTTCACAGGGTGCTTCCTACTTCCTGCTCCATGTGTAGGGAATGACGTTGAAGGGAACTTCCCTCGACAAAACCCCACCATTCGGAACACCCTGCAAATTCACCAGTGCTGACGTCACTTCTTCTGTGCCATAGTAACATAAGCAACTCAAATACCTTTCGCTGCTGCTGTAGATATTTCACACTAAGGACATTAAATATTAATAATTTATTGAAACAAAAACTGCTACAATTATAAACCATATGCTATTGAATAGTGTACAGTCGTGGCCAAAAGTTTTGAGAATGACACAAATAAACTAAGCAAAAAAAAAAAAGTCCTCTGACTTTCAACTGTTTTTACTTTCAGTAAACTTAATGTGTAAATATTTGTATGAACACTAAAAGAGTCAACACCATAAGACATAAATTAAAAATGTTTTACAATGTGTCCCTGAATGAAGGAAGGCTTAAAATCAAAAGTAGCAGTCAGTATCTAGTGTGGCCACCAGCTGCTTGAAGTACTGCAGTGCATCTCCTCCTCGTGGACTGGACCAGATTTGTCAGTTCTTGCTGTGAGATGTTACCCCACTCTTCCACCAAGGCACCTGCAAGCTCCTGGACATTTCTGAGGGGGAATTCATTATTTTATTAGATTACAATGTTATTTTATTATTTATGTGAAGCACTTTGGGGCATTCATGTTGTTAAAGTGCTATACAAATAAAGATGAGTTGAGTTGAGTTGAATGGCCCTAGCCCTCACCCTGCGATCCAACAGGTCCCAGACGTGCTCAATGGGATTGAGATCCGGGCTCTTCGCTGGCCATGGCAAAACACTGACATAGCCGTCATGCAGAAACTCACGCACAGAACAAGCAGAGTGGCTGGTGGCATTGTCCTGCTGGAGGATCATGTCTGAATGAGCATGCATAAAGGGTACCACATGAGGGAGGAGGATGTCTTCCCTGTACCGCAAGGCATTGAGATGACCTGCAATGACAACAAGCTCAGTCCGATGGTGATGTGATATACCGCCCCAGACCATGACGGACCCCCACCTCTAAATCGATCCCGCTCAAGGGTACAGGCCTTGGTGTAACGCTCATACCTTCGACGATGAACACGAATCCGTCCATCACCCCTGGTGGGACAAATCCGTGACTCATCAGTGAAGAGCACTTTTTGCCACTCCTATCTGGTCCAGCGAAGGTGGGTTTGTGCCCATAGGCGGCGTTGTTGCTGGTGATGTCTGGTAAGGACCTGCCTTACAACAGGCCTAAAAGCCCTCAGTCCAACCTCTCTCAGCCTATTGCGGACAGTCTGAGCACTGATGGAGGGATTGTATGTTCCTGGTGTGACTCTGGCAGTTGTTGTGGCCATCCTGTACCTGTCATGCAGGTGTGATATTCGGATGTACCGATCCTGTGCAGGTATTGTTACACGTGGTCTCCCACTGCGAGGATAATCAGCTGTCCTTCCTGTAGCGCTGTCTTAGGCATCTCACAGTGTGGGGACATCTCACAGTGTGCTAAACTGCTTTTAGATCTTTGTTCCAGTTGTTTCTGTGATGTACTGAAATATAATTACAAGCACTTCATACGTTTCAAAGGCTTTTATCAACAATTACATGTCATTTATGCAAAGAGTCAGTATTTGCAGTGTTGGCCCTTCTTTTTCAGGACCTCTGCAATTCGACTGGGCATGCTCTCAATCAACTTATGGGCCAAATCCTGACTGATAGCAACCCATTCTTTCATAATCACTTCTTGGAGTTTGTCAGAATTAGTGGCTTCATGGCTGTGTTTTGGGGCAAAATTGTGAGTAAGCCTACTCTCATGGAAGAGAAGCAACCCCACACATGAATGGTCTCAGGATGCTTTACTGTTGGCATGACACAGGACTGATGGTAGCGCTTACCTTTTCTTCTCCGGACAAGCCTTTTCCCAAATGCCTCAAACAATCGGAAAGAGGCTTCATCTGAGAATATGACTTTGCCCCAGTCCTCAGCAATCCATTCACCATACTTTCTGGAGAAGATCAACCTGTCCCTGATGTTTTTTTTTTTGAAGAGAAGTGGCTTCTTTGCTGCCCTTCTTGACACCAGGCCATCTTCCAAAAGTATTTACCTCACTGTGCATGCAGATGCACTCACACCTGCCTGCTGCCATTCCTGAGCAAGCTCTGCACTGGTGGCACTCCGATCCCAAAGCTGAATCCTCTTTAGGAGACGATCCTGGCGCTTGCTGGACTTTCTTAGACGCCCTGAAGCCTTCTTAACAAAAATTGAACCTCTTTCCTTGAAGTTCTTGATGGTCCTATAAATTGTTGATTTAGGTGCAATCTTAGTAGCCACAATATCCTTGCCTGTAAAGCCATTTTTATGCAACACAATGATGGCTGCACGCGTTTCTTTGCAGGTCACCATGGTTAACAATGGAAGAACAATGATTTCAAGCATCACCCTCCTTTTAACATGTCAAGTCTGCCGTTCTATCCCAATCAGCCTGACATAATGATCTCCAGCCTTGTGCTCGTCAACCTTCTCACCTGAGTTAACAAGACGATTACTGAAATGATCTCAGCTGGTCCTTTAATGACCAGTGGAAAGGTTTTTTTGGGATTAAGGTATATTTCATCGCAAAGAAGGACTATTAGATAATTCATCTAATCACTCTTCGTAACATTCTGGAGTATATGCAAATTGCTATTATAAAAACTTGATCAGCAACTTCCAATTTCCAATATTTATGTAATTCTCAAAACTTTTGGCCACAACTGTATATTAATTGATTAAAGATCTACAGAGATTTATTTATTTGATTACTAGCCTATATAATACTACAGATTCTTTGATTAAATTAAGTTAAAATGTAAATTATTGTGTCCTATTAATATGATGTCATCCTTGATAATATTGACAATAAATATAAAAATCCTTCATCAAGCCCCATTTTTGTTTCACGCTCCAGGAAGACGTAATGACTGATGGGCAATTTTTCATTCCCTTTTTTAGTGAAGAGAAGACATGTTGTTAAGTAATTCCCAGATATAACTATTTGACATGGTGTACCACTAAAATTTTCTTATCTATTCTTACAAGCCTTGGACTCTGTGGCACAGTATGGCAAATGGTTGCTTCCTTGTATGAGGTGACATGGAGGAGATCTCCACATGTCCCATGCAGACTCTCCATTGATGTTCCACAGGGCTCAGTACTTGGTCCTCTTCTGTTCACCCTTTATACCTCGTTTCTTGGTAAGGTCATATCATCACACTGCTTTTCATTTCATTGTTATGCAAATGACACACAACTCATTCTCTCAGCATGTGTGGCAGACATCTTATCCTAGATGACAGCTCATCAGCTGAAACCCAATCCCAATTTAATTAAACTGCTATTCATCCAAGGTGGTCTGTTTCCCTGTCATGACCTTGTGATCTCTCTGCACAACAATCGGATCACTCCTTCAGCTACTGCCCACAAGTTAACTCCCATAACTGTCATGCACACTCGGTTCGCGACCGGCACTAGGACCCGGAAGTTAAGCAGTTGCGAACCAGGAAGTATAAAAGGAGTAAACAAACCATAGCACCTTGCTCAGTAGTTAAGTTTTTGCCCATGCCACGTCGGAATCGTTTGTCGAATCGTGAGTACTCACTTTGTTGTCTTTACTTTCTGATTGAGTGTGCATTTATAGGACGCGGGTTAGATTGTGTCTTTCCCTTGCTCCTCATTCGTGAGAGTCCTTAGATTAAATAGTGTGATTATCCTGCCTACTCGTGTTCTTCCACGTTTGGGTTTACCATTCACGCAACAAAGGGCTAACCGCTAAAGCTATGTCTTCTGGTCACCTAAGGTTAGTTCTTGACATAATCACTGAGCCTTCCGCGGTGAACCCAGCGGATCATGCGCACCTCTGCGACATGGTAGATCAGCACGCCGAGCTGAACAACTGAGATAAGAACATCTGTGCCTGGGCCTCTAAGACGTCACGGAGCTCCGGCGAGAGAACACGGATCTCCGTGCGGCTCTGGATCGCGTGGCTAGCCGGCCTCCCGTACCGCACCAACCCCCCCCTCCTTCTGGCACTTCCGGATAAATGGGATGGCACAGACGGACAGTGCAGTGTGTTTTTGACAGCGCTTGATCAGGTGTTTGAGTTTAATGCCACCAGGTACTCCACCGATCGGCTACTGTACTTATCGCGCTTCTGGTTTCGTTGCTATCCGGGCAGGCAGCTGAGTGGGCCACGGCAGTTCTAAGGGCAGATACAGACACTGCCCACTCGTACAACGAGTTCACCCGCCAACTCAAACTCACTTTCGAACACCCAGCGGGCGAGGTGGAGACCGACAACAAACTCTACCATCTGCGGCAGGGAGGATCTTTCGTGAGCCAGTACGCAGTTCCGGACCCTCGCTGTGCAGACCGACTGGGGGGATGGCACGCTCCGGACATCCTTCTACGAGGGACTGGCTTTGCGAATAAAAGACGAGCTCGCCGGGCGAGAGCTTCCCGCTACACTGGAGGGACTAATCCAGCTCACCCTGCTTATTGACCAGCGCCTTCTTTCTCGCCCAAAGCCAGCCCCGAGGACCCTGCCGCCTGCACCCACCTTCTCCTACGCCCCACCACGACCACCTACAGCCCTCACCACCACCACTACCAGACCTGTTGGATCTCCACCTCCTGCCATGGTTGACACCGGAGCCGGGGAACCCATGCAACTAGAACACACCTCCCTGACCGTGGCAGAACGCAAACGACGGTATCGAGGAGGTTTGTGTGCCTACTGTGGCTCGGCGGCACACCACCGGGCAATCTGCCAATTCGCCCGGGAAACGCGCAGCCCCGGTGAGTGCAAGGAGAGACTCACCGGGCCCCCTCCACCACGACCGACGCCACCATATCACGTTTCACGGTCCAGGTAAACCTCCAAATTGGCCACAAACAGGTTCGAAGTACCGCGTTCCGGATCCACCCAGTATTCCATATTCCCAACCTAAACCTGTCATCACTTCACCTATGGTGACTCACTTTGTTGGCTTTACTTTCTGATTAAGTGTGCATTTATAGGACGCAGGTTAGATTGTGTCTTTCCCTTGCTCCCCATTTGTGAGAGTACTTCGATTAAATAGCGTGATTATCCTGCCTACTCGTGTTCTTCCGCGTTTGGGTTTACCATTCACGCAACAAAAAGCTAACCGCTAAAGCAACGTCTTCTGGTCACCTAAGGTTAGTTCTTGACAATAACTGGCTGAATTTATGCAACTCTTTTATATTGTGGTCCGTTGTCTGAGCAAAGTGGGCTCATTTTCTTTATTCCTGTAGTAGACTTTGTATCAGGCAAGTAGTCTATTTCTCAAAAATTTGAGTAATAATCTACTGTGATAAGATACAGTAGTCCCTGTTGACAAAAGAAAACAAATTTGTGCCCACCTTTGCTCTCCTTGTCATCTTGTGTGTGTGATTAGTGTTTCTTTTCCTATTTATTATCTACTGACCTGCAAATGTCACACTTGCCTATATACGTTTTAATCTGCTAATTCATGCTCTGCCAGTAAGATATGCTTTGCTAAGTGTGTCTGCAGGCAGCATGTTTTTTCCTGGTACGTATACTACATCCAAATCGTACTTCGGAATACACATCATCCTTTGCAGTCTCTTGGGCACACTTAGTAATGGTTTTCTCACTATGTTTTCTAATGGCTTGTGCTAATTTTGTACAGGGTCAATTTTAAGTCCATCTGTTGTTGAAGGTGTCTTATGTATGCTGCTTCTTTTCCCGAAGTTTTAGTTTGTCTAGGTTCAGTTCAATGTTCTTTTCCCTACAATGGCTTAAAAACTTTCTTAACTTATCATCATGGTCAGCTACTTCTTGTGTCTCACCTTGCCGTGTTATTAGCACATCATCTGCAATGATATACAGGCCAGGCAGATCCTCTAAGGCTTGTATCAGTTTGTGCTAAAATACTTCAGGAGCCTGACTTATTCAAGTTAAGTCAAGTAGGATTTTATTGTCATTCCAACCATGTACAGTTCAGTACACAGTGAATCGAAACAATGTTTCTCCAGGACCAAGGTGCTTTGACAGTATATGCAACAACATAAATTAACAACACAACATAAATTAACAACACATTTTACCGGCACCAGCTAGCTTCTTCTTGTCAAGGTGCGTCAGACACCATAAACAGTGAAAACTTTGGCTGTATGTCTTCAATAGTTGGCAGTGGGAAGTGGCTGCGCTTTAGTGCTTTGTTCATTGACCTGGGATCAATGCATACCCTTGGCTTGCCATTTTGTTTCTGTACGTCAACCATCCCGTTGATCCAATCGGTGCTGCATTCTACCGGAGTATCTATGCACTGTAAAAAATAAATCGTAAATCTTGTGGTAAAAAACTGGCAGCTGTGGTTGCCAGAATTTTATCGTAAAAATATGGTAGCAATGTTTTTGGTTGTACGGGATTGCACTTATACTGTATATTTTTATGGCTTCTATTATTTATTCGGTGGAAATTTGTGTGTCTCTATCCTGTCTAGCGCACATTATGGCAGAATGTTGAACACTTCAGGAGCGCCCAGTACAGTGAAACCTCAGATTGCGAGTAACACGGTTTGCCAGTGTTCCGCAAGACAGCAAAGATTTTAAATATATTTTGACTTAAAAAACGGGCGAATCTTGGTTTACGAGCACCGAGTATTTCTTATAGTGTTTCTTATAACACACGTATGCACGCGTGTAATGCAAAAGAAAGTCTCATTAGAAGGTTAAAAATTTATTTTCTCCCTCAGCCTGTGCACACGCGTAATTTGACACTGTGCCGGTTCACACACTCTCTTTCTCTCTTTCTCGCCTTTAGAGTGTGTGTGTGTGTGTGTGTGTGTGTGTGTGTGAACCAGCGCTGTGTCAAATTACCTGCATGCACACACATAACGAGAGGCCCAAACATACACACACACACAGCGCCTGCGTGCATAAACGGAAACACTTATCTGTCGAAATTTATTTATACTTTTTTTTTAAGGTAAAGTGCAGGTAAATATTTTTTTTTTTTACTTTTATTTTGTGTTAATTATTTTTTATGTATTTAGTTTTTGGGCTGTGAAATTAATAAGTTGAGTTTACATTATTAAAATAAATGTAAATATAGAGTTTAAATTAAATTTGGTTTACAAGCCCGCTTCCAGAACGAATTATGTTATGTCATCCAAGGTTCCACTGTATCTGAGAAAGTTTTAACTGGACTTGAAATGGAATGTGGAAAAGGGAAACCTTCTCTGTCTATTTTATTATTAAAAAAAAAACAATAATCAACAATAAACAGCAACATACACTCACCTAAAGGATTATTAGGGAACACCAGTTCAATTTCTCATTAATGCAATTATTTAATCAACCAATCACATGGCAGTTGCTTCAATGCATTAAGGGGTGTGGCCCTGGTTAAGACAATCTCCTGAACTCCAAACTGAATGTCAGAATGGGAAAGAAAGATGATTTAAGCAATTTTGAGCATGGCATGGTTGTTGGTGCCAGACGAGCCAGTCTGAGTATTTCACAATCTGCTCAGTTACTGGGATTTTCAAGCACAATCTTTTCTAGGGTTTACAAAGAATGGTGTGAAAAGGGAAAAACATCCAGTATGCGGCAGTCCTGTGGGCGAAAATGCTTTGTTGATGCTAGAGGTCAGAGAAGAATGGGCCACCTGATTCAAGCTGATAGAAGAGCAACTTTGACTGAAATAACCACTCGTTACAACCGAGGTATGCAGCAAAGCATTGGCGGATGGGCTACAACAGCAGAAGACCACACCGGGTACCACTCATCTCCACTACAGATAGGAAAAAGAGGCTACAATTTGCACGAACTCACTGAAATTGGACAGTTGAAGACTGGAAAAATGTTGCCTGGTCTGGTACGTCTCGATTTCTGTTGAGACATTCAAATGGTAGAGTCAGAATTTGGCATAAACAGAATGAGAACATTATATAATGTTTCTAAACAGTATATAATGTGCCTCCATGGGATTTCCACAGGAATTTAATTATAGTAAAAGCATAAGCCCTAAGTACTTTAGAAATCATTTGAAAAATTGGGAGGAGGTCTATCTGGCAGTAAAAATTTTATTTAGTACATCACATTTTAGGTCACCTAATATAAGAGAATATTTGTCAGTCCAAAGAAGTTAGTCTCAACTCCATGGCAGGTACACAATTACAGGACTTTTGACAAAGAGAAAAGACAGTGGAACCTCGGATTATGAGTAACGCAGTTTACGAGTGTTCTGCAAGACGAGCAAAGATTATAAAAAATTTTGACTTGAAAAACGAGCATTGTCGTGATTTACGAGCACAGAGTATCATGTTTCACGCATGTGCTTCTTGTTTTGACGCCGAGCGTCACATGATCACAACTGTGCCAACAGTTTTTCTCTCTCTGGCGCTGCGTAATTGTGGGTAATCGTCTCCCCTGCTGGGTCTTAGTGTGCATCTCTTACTGGTATAATCAACATCCGTGCACGCATGTACTGTTTACTATAACACTGTGACCCCGTGTGTGTGTAAAACATATTTTATTACACACGTGTGCGTGCGAGTAAAGCAAAAGAAAGTCTCAATACATAGGTTAACAATCTATTTTCTTTCTCATCGCAGTGTGTGTTTGTGTGTGTGTGTGTGTGTGCACGCGAGTGAGAGTAATTTGACACTGTGCCGGCTATGTGTGTGTGTGTATATACCCCCTTCACAAACACACGCGCGCACAGAAATTAAGTCAAGAAACACACACTCTGCTCTCTGAAGAAATTCTGCTCTGTCGCAATTCTTTTCAGAGGTAAGATGCTAGTTCATTTGTTTTACTTTACAGCAGTAATTTTGTTAGTTTGTGCTCACACAAGTGTCATTAGCAATGTTTATTGCTAATTTTCAGATAAAACAGTGTAGCGGGAGAGATGTGTTGATTTATGACCGCTATTTAGTGTAGTCCAGTGCGGGAGATGATATGAGCAGGACTAATATGAGCAGGACTAACAGCCAGACCAAAAAAGTGTGCAAGTGGGTGGAAGTAAGATATCTGAGCGTCCACTTGGGCCATGAGCAGGTGCATCCACAAATTGATAATTGCAGGTTGCCTAAGACCCTAAAACAAGAAGTGGGTCTGGGGCTAGCTGGTCACTATCAGAGGTTTTTACCTACTTTTTTTTGAATGTCACCAGCCTGCAGACTTACTTTATTTAAAAGCAATCAACAGAACTGGTTCAGTAGATTAAGCAACACGAAAAGACTTTATAACTGGTAATGGTAATTTTGGGAGGAATTATTTCAACCCATTTAGGGGGTTGAAATAGCAATGTGTTGAAAAAAGTGAGTAGAGCTCCATTTCCATATAATAACTTTTAATTTAAATCACATAAATGCATTGGAAACACAGCACATTCTATTCTGAATCACAAGAAGAAGAAAAATGTGCTAAATGTAGTATTAGTTTAATGTACTCACTTTTTTCAACACACTGCTATTATTTTGAACACCACTTTATGAGCCAATGTGAAAAACTGCTTCCAAAGTGAAGATTTTCCAGAACTCCACTTTTCAGTTCAGTCGTGTGGACAGGGGAAACAGAGTTTTTGGCTTGTTGTAACGTCACTTTTTGTGGCAATGATGTCAATGTCTATGTGCTAGTCTCCTTGATTTGACGTCAGCTTTGTTTATGAGGATATTTGTGCAATAATCGACTTACGTACAGTAAACTAGTGACTGTGTTAACGCTGCTTACATTTTTTTTACGTTACATTACAGGAGAATATTTGCATGCCTGTAAAGAAAGCAATGTATTACATGAGAGACCAGTTTTTAGATGGGGAAAAAATGTGGACTACTGGGTTATAAAAATAAAAAAAATTAAAATGAAAAGGAGCGAGGAGTTACTGAAAGAATTCATATTCTCCATCTTGCTCAGTAAAATCTAACAGCTTTTTTAACTTAGAATACTGCACAAATCTGTATCGAAAGTGTTATTACTTAGTGCTTTATATAGAATTTTTTTGTTTTCAAAAGTATCATTGCATATGGCTTTTGTTTGGATGTTCCCAAGACTTTTGCACAGTACTGTAAATAAAACAGCTATTTTACTGAGCATGCTGAATAATATGATTCTTATTTTTTTTTTGGAAACTTTGTCACACTCGCTCCTTTCTATTTTCATGCAAAACCCTGGAGCGTACAATATTGATCTTTTTAACCATCTGAAGACTCGTCTCTCATGTAATATGTCACTTTGTTTACAGGCATGCAAATATTCTTCTGTAATGTTATTTATTCATTAATTTTAGTGTATCTTTGTAGGGAACGGTCTCGTACATACTGTAATAATGCAGACATAATAAATTTATATAACAAAATTACTTAAGTACTACAGATAATATGGCACCTAAGACTTTTGCACAGTACTGTATATAATTGGGTGTCATTATAATTTCACAAAACACAGGTCAACCCAGTTCTTACCCGTATCCATCATGGCTTTGTCTGTCTTTGATTGTTACGTTCATCTTTTCTACCAATCAATGCTTAAAAATTTACACAGTTTTTGTGTCACTTTGGAAATGAAGAGAGTGCCATTATTACTGTCAATTGATGTTAAAATACTGTATCTAGGAATTTTTTCTTTTACCAAAATTTTGACTACTATTGTTTCATTTTCTTTTGACCATGGAAATGCCTCTACTCATTTAGAAAATCTGTCCACAATTACAAGCGTGTGTTTAAGATTTCTAACAGGTGGCATATGTGTGAAATCAATTCGTAAACGCTGAAATGGTGCAATAGGCATTGGCAAGGCATTATGTTTAACATGTTGTCCTTGTGTATTTTCACAAGCACAAATCAAATAGGAATCCAGTAAAATAAGTGTAGCCTGAATGCAGAAGCTGTCCTCAATAAATCAAGGACAGCTGCTGGAAGAGTTATGAGCCCTCCCTCATCATGAATTAACATATTGGTGCCGGGTTTGCAGGAAGGGTATGTCAATGTCAAATGACAAATTTGGGAGAGAGACATGTGACGTCAAAGAGACTACTGTACAAACCTTTGGGACAAAGGGGCTTCTTTAGAGGTCCACTCAGCTACTTTATTTAGGGCATTCCCCAAAACTTCTTCAGAGGCACCAGATGCATTATCTTTGACCTACACTATAGCCAACTGTGACGGAAGCAAACTAGTCTGGAAATGATGAGAGACAAGATTAGCATGTGATAATGTTAGCATTGTCAAGTGATGGTTCTCTAGGATAAGGTCTCCACTAAGGAGACGTCTCCATCCATCCAGCCAAATTATTAACAAAAAGTTGAACAAAAATTCCAAATCCGTGATTATACATCCAGTCATTAGGAGAAACAGATTGTTTGAAATGAACATTTTCTATTTTGTTAGTACTTTACAATAAGAGCATAATAACCCAAGCATATTGAAGTTAAGCAGACACTTTAAGCTTTTTTTTTTACATTAATTACGGGTAGTGTGACATTCGAACAGATTATATAATCATATATTAAAAAATGTTAAGAATACTGTAATTTATACTTGTATTATCAAAATATGCAATAGCTCTGTGTTCCTAAGAACACTCAGAAAAATGAATTTTATTTTAAAATCACGTACCTCTATACATTGGAGATTAGTTATTTATTTATTTAATAGGGACAAGTAGGAACACTTAACATGTTCATACTACAGCACTTATAGCCAAAGCTAATTTGCAATGCTCGTCCCTAGTGGTATTTTACAAAAAAACACAACATAAATTACAATCAAATTCTACAGATAAAACATGGGGTATACAGAAATTTAGTGAATTAGTTATGTTCACATAATAGAGCACATTACTCTGAGAGGGACAATAAACTCATTAAAAACAGGAGGGGCTCGCTTATACAGACATTTGTACATTAATTTTAAATTACAGAACTTTATATAATTTTCAAAACTTAGTACATTAACTTCTGCAAAACCAGACAATGGTGTGATTGAATAGGTTTTTTATTAAAAATCTTTATGCTCTAGATCCTTTTTAGATCCTGTTGTAGATCCTTTTTAGCTGTTTGATTATTGTTGCTGTTGTTTGTGACCAGGAGGTTATACAATAATTCAGATGAGAGAAAATCATGGCATGCATAAAAACATTAGCAGCATGAAATGGTCTCTGATTATTAAACTATACAAGTTTGCTTTTGTTACTCTTACTTCCTTTTTAATATGACTTTCAAACAATAGGCGCGAGTCTAAAATTAAACTTAGATATTTGACCTCTTTAACCTGTGTAATATCTTGACCACTGATTTTTAGACACAGTTCCTCCATAAGACAAGCCCTAGAGGAAAAGCAAACTGACACTGTTTTAATGACGTTAAGAGTGAGACCTGACGTTTGAAGCCAAACTGATACAGCTTCTAAATGCTGTTGCAGTTGTGCAGTAACAGACCGAATGGTTTTTCCCTGACATAGACAACTGCATCGTCTGCATACATTTGGAATCCCGCGTCTGGAAAAGTTTTTGGCAAATGATTTATGTACAATGTAAAGAGCAGTGGACCAAGTATTGATCCCTGGGGGACCCTTGTTTTAAATGTTAAAAAGGATGATTTCTTATTATTAATTATTACGCATTGTTGTCTTTTCTCCAAATATGTCTTAAACCACTGTGTTGCTATTTCATCAAAATTCAACATAATCTCTGAATAAGAATATCATGATTTAGTAGATCAAATGCCTTTTTCAAATCCAAAAAGACTGCCCCAACTAATTGGCCTTTTTCAATTACTGATTTAAGCTGTTCGATAAAAAAAGCAATTAGCAGTCTTAGTAGAATAATTAAGTTCAAGTAGGCTTTATTGTCATTACAACCATATACACTTAGTACACAGTGAAACGAAACAACGTTCCTCCAGGACCAAGGTGCTACATGCAACATAAATTTACAACATAAATTAACATAGACACTAAACTAGCTAACCTAGAGGCCTAGTTAGCTGGCTAGCAGAGACAGGACAGAGAGACCTAACATAAATTACAACATAAATTAACACAAACTAACTAGCTAAGTAGAAAATTTTTATAGACAACATAAAGTGCACGTGCAAATGTGCAAACAAGAGCAACAACAAAGTGACAGTGCGCAACCACGACATTAACAGAACATAAAATATGGTGTTCAGGTAGTGAATAAACGTAAACATTCTTTAAAAACAGCAGCAAGAATTGAGGAATTAGTGCAAAAATTAGTCCAGTAATGATCATTGTGCAAAAGAGATAAACAGTGAAGCATTTACAGGTTGGTGTGTACGATAATTTGGTGGTGTAGGTCAGTGTGTCTGCACTTGTGTTGATTAGTCAGTCCAGTCCCAATATTTTGAGGTAGTTGAGTTAAGCTGTGTGATAATGTTTGTGTGTGTGTGTGTGTTTATCAGTCCAGACCCTTTTTGTTGAGGAGACGGATGGCTTGTGGAAAAAAGCTGTTGCACAGTCTGGATATGTGTGCCCGAATGCTTCGGTACCTTTTTCCAGATGGCAGGAGTGTGAAGTGTGTGTGAGAGGGGTGTGTCCGATCAGCCACAATCCTGGTGGCTTTGCAAATGCAGCGTGTGGTGTAGATGTCTTCAATAGAGGGGAGAGAGACCCTGATGATCTTCTCCGCTGTCCTCACTATCCGCTGTAGGGTTTTGCGGTCCGATATGGCACAATTCCCAAACCAGACAGTGATGCAGCCGCTCAGGATGGTGGTCAGGATCGGTGGTGGAAGCTGGGCCTTCTTCAGTCTTCTCAGAAAGAAGAGACGCTGTTGGGCTTTCTTGTGTAGGGAACTGGTGTTGAGGGACCAGCTGCGGTCCTTCTCTAGGTGGACACCCAGGAATTTGGTGCTTTCGATGACTTTCCACAGAGGAGCCGTTGATGCTCAGCGGAGAATGGTCTCCTCGTGTCCTCCTAAAGTCAACAACCATCTCCTTTGTCTTGTCAACATTTAGAGACAGGTTGTTGTCTTTACACCAGTCCGTTAGCCTCTGCACTTCCTCTCTGTACGCTGACTCGTCGTTCTTGCTACTGATAGTGTTGAATGCTGAGCTGAAATCTATGTACAGCATTTGAACATATGTGTCCTGCTTGTCCAAGTGTGTGAGGGCAAGATGTAGTGTAGTGGAGATGGCGTCATCCGTTGAGCGGTTAGGACGGTACGCAAATTGCAGTGAGTCCAGTGAGGAGGGCAGCAGGGTCTTTATGTCTTGATGCCGCTCAAAGCACTTCATGATGGTGGGTGTGAGTGCAATGAGACGGTAGTATTGAGACAGGACACAGTAGACTTCTTGGGCACGGGGACGATGGTGGTGGCCTTGAAGCACGTGGGAACGACAGCGCTGCTCAGAGAGATGTTGAAGATGTCGGTGAGAACATCTGCCAGCTGTTCAGCACATTCTCTGAGCACTCTGCCTGGGATGTTGTCTGGTCCAGCAGCTTTACGTGGGTTGATTCTGCGTAGAGTTTTCCTCACCTGGTCGTTCGGAGGAGGGGTGGTTTTTCTCGCCGCCACATCGTTCTGCCTGTCAAACTGAGCGTAGAAGTTGTTCAGCGCATCTGGGAGGGAGACGTCACTGTCACAGGCAGGTGATGTCGTCCTGTAGTTTGTGATGGCTTGTAAGCCCTGCCACATGCGCCGTGTGTCGCCGCTGTCCCTGAAGTGATTGTGGATTCTCTGGCCGTGTGCGCACTTCGCCTCTCTGATGGCCCGAAAAAGTTTGCTTGCTGTTCTGAGGGCCACCTTGTTTCCCGCTTTGAAGGCAGAGTCTCTGGTCCTCAGAAGTGCACGCACTTCCGCAGTAATCCACGGTTTCTGGTTGGGTCGTGAGATGATGTTCTTGGAGACAGTGACGCCATCGGTGCACTTGTTAATGTAGCTGGTCACTGATGACATGTACTCCTCCAAGTCAGTGAAGTTGCTGTAAGTTGCAGCCTCCCTAAACATGTTCCAGTCAGTGTTCTCGAAACAGTCCTGAAGAGCAGAGATGGCTCCTGCTGGCCAGGTTTTCATCTGCTTCAGAACCGGTTTTGAGCGCCTGACGAGTGGTCTGTATGCAAGAATTAGCATAACAGAGATGTGGTCTGAGTAGCCGAGGTGGGGGCGGGGCTCTGCCCGATATGCGCCGGGGATGTTTGTGTAAACAAGATCCAGCGTGTTTTTCCCTCTCGTTGCAAAGTCCACATACCGATGGAATCTAGGAGGAACTGATTTGCATGGTTGAAATCTCCAGCAACAATAAACAGTCCGTCCCGGTGTGTATTTTGCAGTTCACTGATCTTTGTATACAGTTCCCATAGCGCTTCCTTAGCATTAGCGCTAGGTGGAATGTACACTCCGAAAATGAAAACAGTGGTGAATTCTTGTGGTAAATAAAAAGGTCTGCATCTTACAGTCACAAACTCCACTAGATGAGCAATAACTAGAAACTAGCACAGAGTTCTTGCATCATTTCGTGTTAATGTAAACACACAAGCCGTCACCGCGAGTTTTTCCGCACAGAGCTGCATTTCTGTCGGTGCGAAATGAGGCTAGCCCCTCTAGCTGAATAGCGGCGTCCGGTACTCTGTCGCTGAACCATGTTTCTGTCAAAA
The DNA here is from genome assembly GCF_024256425.1 of Clarias gariepinus. Classification (NCBI taxonomy): domain Eukaryota; kingdom Metazoa; phylum Chordata; class Actinopteri; order Siluriformes; family Clariidae; genus Clarias; species Clarias gariepinus. The sequence continues at coordinate 1,543,577 of NC_071103.1, read as the reverse complement.
CAAAGACACAACAGTCTCTAACCTCACACTGTGTAGCCTGCTGGAGTCGGATGTAGTCCAGTTTATTGTCCAGGGAGCAGACGTTAGATACTGTAAGATGATGGACGGGAGAGTCGGCCGGCTAGGGTTTGTTTTTAGCCTAGCACAGACTCCCGCCCGCTTGCTGCGCTTCCGCTTCCTCGCGCACCGCTTCCGATGATCTTCAATGTGGGTGGAAACCAAATTGCAGCGGATGAAGTACGTTATGGCTCTGTAAAAAGAACATTAACTGATTTGCCACTATTTTTTCCTTGGACAACACTGACAGAATACTAATTGGTCTGTAGTTACATGCCTGGTCTGCTGTTCCTGATTTAAAAATTGGTATGACCTATGATGGAATTGGTTTCCATTCATTTGGAAATTCTCCATTTTTTATAGAGAGATTTAGTTAGGGGTTTACCAGTATCTCTTTATTTCTTTTTAGAAATAAAGTGTCATGGTGGAAGAGATCTTTGAAGTGGCTATTGTTAATTTTTTCTATAATAGCTGATATTTTTGACTTAGTGATTTGTTGAAGGGTAAACAAGCTATCAATTAAGCTTACAGGTCTCCGAGGTTCCATATTGATGTTTAAATTGTGACTTTTAGAGAGCTGTTCAACAGATCTAACAAAAAAATGATTTAATTCATGAGCAATCTGTTTGCTGACAGTTACAAGCTCTTCCCCTATTTTCAGTTCCTGAAAATTTGAAAGTTTCCCTATTGCTTTTGTTATATTGTTAATAGTTTTCCAGGTTATGAATGAATTGCCTCTGGCTTCAGTAATCACTGAAATGTAAAAGTTGGCTTTTGCAGCTCGTAGATCTTTAACTACGCAATTTCTTAAACATTTGAATATGGCTATGTCTGTATTTAATTTACTTTTGCTCGCTTGCTTTAGAGCTTGGTCTCTTTGCATTATAAGTTTTCTAATGTGCTCACTAATCCAAAATTAAGTTTTTTGTGATTACTAATGATTCCTTCTATATAATTTATAATTTGACCACAACAACTATGCACATCCTGCTCTTCCACAGTGTTACTCGAATCAATTTAATTTAGTTTGTTGTCCACCTTGGGAATATCATATTTCATAATTGTTAATATATTAGATTTTGGCTTATTAAAATTCATGAACAGTGTTTTAGATAATTTCCCTTTAAATAAAATCATATTATGATCAGACAACCCAGTCAAAAATTTATATGATTTCAGTATCCTCTTTTTACTATTTGGGAAAACTAAATCCATCTGAGTTTTGCTTGAATTTGTAATGTGTGTAGCCCCCTTAATAATCTGAGAGAAGTCAAATTTTGTCATTAATGTTTTTAGTTTTTTCCTTTAGTTTTTGTTAAACCAGTCTATGTTAAAATCCCCTAATATCATCAGTTCAGATTTATATGAGGCTACTTTTAACAACTTCTCCAGTTCACCACAAAATTTTTCATCTTGAGTGGAGGGTGGGTTATATAATACCATGATCATAAAGTGCATTTGCAGTGACAAGAAAACATCAACACAAAGATATTTTATTTGTACATCACAATCAAAACTTAATTTTGTAAATTTAAAAGTGTTGCACACATAAATGACCACGCCCCCCGTCTTTACCTGTTTTCCTGTCTTTTCTAAAGCAGTTAAATCCAGGAATATCTAACATACTGGTTTGAATTTTCCTATTAAGCCAGGTCTCACTAAGGCCTAAAAACAAATTAAGATTAGAATCCATTAATAGGATTTTTATTTCATTGTGTTTTGGTGCTTAACCTCGTATGTTTAAATGTGCAACAAATAACTCCCTATTGGCTTACTGTTCTTATACCATATTTTGCATTATTAACAGTGGAAAAAATATGATAATGTATTTGAGGATCTACTCACAGTTTGTCTTACAAAAACTTTCTGTTTAGTTTCATGTTCATATCCGGGTGGTAGCCCGGCTAGCTGTGGTGGTAACCCGGGTTGCTGAAGTGACAGCCTGGCTAGCTGTGGTAATGACCCAGCTAGCTGTGCTGGTAGCCCGGCTAGCTGTGCTGGTAGCCCAGGTTTTAGCCCAGCTAGCTGTGGTGGTAGCCCAGGTAGCTGAGATAGTAGCCCAGGTAGCTGAAGTGGACATAAATCGTTATAAAGACAATTGACTGACATGCTGATAAAAGAAATCTGTGTCTTTTTGTTGATATTCCATGTCTTTTGAGGCAGACATGCAGGACCAGCTCTATGTTGACTGCCATGTTGACATTATTCACACATTTTTTAATGTGTGAATAATCTTTAAATTAATAAGGCATACAGCAGAACAATATACTTTCTACCTAGTTTCTGAGAGCACTCAGAAACAGGAACCTCGGGGGCACTGGGCCAAGCCAATCAGAATGAGGGATATCGCTGTCTTCCTATTGTGTTCCGCCGCCCCCCAAAGGTGTGTGAGCAAGCAGTTTAAAAAAGATGCAGTCGGTAACGCCATGAGTTCGAAGGAACCACGTGATAGTCTGCGGCCCTCCCGACTGAGTGGTCGTGGTAGCTTTAACTCTGAAAAGCCCACTGTTGCAGAATTACAACATCACTTTTAACAATTCTAAAAAAAACAAATGTTTATTTCTCTCAAAACCACATTTACCTATTTAACAGGTCTTATTTTTTGTCTTCACGATGCTTATTGGATAGAAAAAGTGTTTATAGGTCTGGTCATCTTGCCATGAACTTACTCTACCTACAAACTTCGCATTAAGCAGATCACCATTTTTTGCATGACTGGATTTGTCAAGATTTAAGTAAGTAAAATTCCTTAAATATTTTTTGTGTGTTTACTACAATGTCTAGAACACATACATATATAGTTATTTTAGAAAACATTCATTAAATTTGATCCAGAGCTATTATGTCTATGTTGTAATTCTACAACGTTGGGGCAGAGTGGTAGCCTGTTGCATTGTTCAGGAAAGAGTAGAGAACATAACAGGCCACAGAACTGTTTGAATGTAGTGGAATTTTGATTAGCATTTGCATTGAAATTGTAATACTTTGATGGATAATACTTAGATCTCCACCCTTGACACGTGGTCTACCACCCTGTCTATTCTTTGTTTATCTGCTACAATATAAGATCTAGAGGGTATTCCATGAAAGTAGCTAAATAAAGACAGGCTTTCGCGCAAAAGTGAGACAACTTTGCAGCATCTTCAAATTAAGCCTCATGTCGTTCCACAAACGTAGCTCAGCTGTAACACATTTCATTGCAATTCCATTGCACATGACACTTTCTCAAGTCACTTTTCATGCATATTTGCATAGCCATTGCCACTTTTTTTCCTTTCCCCCATATATTCCTATATTTCTATATTTTGTAATATTTTTTATTATGCCCTTACTTGTACAGTTTATTTTACTAGTTACATTTTCTTTCGTATTTCTTTTTATTAATATTTATTTCTTATATATAGTTTTTATTTTCTTTTTAAGAACACTGGCGGTCGTACAAGCATTTCACTGTATATCGTACTGTGTATGACTGTGTATGTGACAAATAAAATTTGAATTTAGTCTCACTTTGTGCGCGCGCCCGCGATATTTAAAAAGCCCAAATGAATGGATGAACAAAACATAGATCCAAAATGAGCCAGACAGGTAAAATGCAGGCATTTTTTTTCTCCGCTGCTGAGCAAACGCTGCTCATGGAGTTGTATGAGGAATACTCAGACACAATAAATTAAAAAGGGAACACCGTTGCTATAAATAAAGCCAGGGAAAAGGCTTGGCAAAAGATTGCGGACAGACTTAATGCGTAAGTTATGTAAACGTTACAAGTGTATCATGGTTACAGTGGTTAATGTTTCACACTACTGCGGTTGCTGGTTCGATCCCTGTGGCTAACGTGGACCCTTCTGTGTTGAGTTTACATGTCCATCTTATATTATAATGTTCTTTATTATTTGATCTCTGTAAATACTTTAAATTGAACCTGTATGAAATGTTCTGCACAAATAAGCATATTAGAAAAATATCTGATTTAAGCCTGCTTGTAACCAAGTAAATGTAATATAACTAGGTTGTTAATAAGAGCTTTACTGATGTGTGTGTGAACTCTACTGACCCAGTAGCCTTACCCTGGTCTTACATATTAATCCTTCACTATTACATCTCAATAGAAGCAATCTAAGTGGACAGCCAAGAACCTGGCAGCAAGTAAAAACTAAATATAAAAATATCTTCCATAATGGTAAGTAGCTTATTAAGAAATTGCAATGTGATCTCAATAGTAGATTAAAAATGTATAAATGTCACTGTAGCTGCCAAGAAAAAGAGGCAGCCAACTGCTACTGGTGGGGGGCCTCCACCTGAAGACCTCACACCAGCAGAGGAGCCGGCACTGATCCCTAAATGAGGTCGGCCTCTGGTTGAGGGAATGGGGGGGTGGGGGGTATCAACAGAGATCATCCCCTCAGGTGTCCGGGAGAAATACGTACAAAGTATTGTCCACTTCTTTTCCTTCAGGTGTCAGTCTCTTAGTTGTGATAATTGATTAATTGAATTAAGTGATGGTATGCCCATCTATGCAGTGAGAGGAGATGATGTAATTCTGCTTGATCCCCCAGCTACATTTGTGCAAGACACTCCTGACCCATGTGTAAGTTAGTCATGGTTTTGGTTTACAGGCTATTCTGTCATGCTATCTTCTCTTGCTTTAACAGATTTAGTTTTCCCCATTTTGCAGTTTGATGGCCCCAGTACATCCAGGGCTGTTGATGAAGAGACACTGCAAAGTGACGTCTGCAGACACTGATCTTTAGGAGGTAAGCCCAAATGTGAAATGGTTTGTATATGTGTGCAATCTGAAGAACTGTTTTATTAACAGTAAACCTTGTTGCAGGATGTGCCCACACCACCGTCCCTATCAGCAAAGAGTAATGTTAGTAACTACCCATTATTACCAGCAACATACTTAAGGTCTTTGTGACGCATTATCTTTGTCACAGGATGTACGAGCCATTTACAAGCTAAATATAGAAGAGAAAAGCTAGATATAGAATACAAAAAGCTCCTGATACAAAAAACAAAGTTGGAGATCAAACAACTACAGACTGAGGTGAGTATACATTGTAACAATGCAATAGTACATGGTTCAAACTGGGTTTTTAATTTTCTGTTGTCGTTCTCTCCACAGCTTTGAGCAAAGGATGATTGACATGTCTGTTCTGAATGTAGGAGTAATTACAGTAGACAGCTTCAGAACAGCGACTGCAGGAGGCAGAGTTGTGAAACGGCACCACCAGCTGGTGATTTAATATACGGACATATTTTTGCACCTTGAAAAGTACTCCAACTTGTTTAAATTATTATTTTTTTATTATTATTATTTATTGGGAAAGTGTATTTTACATGAAAAGATGTTATGTTAATGTTTAGGAATCTGCAAGGGTAAAAAAGCAGTGAGAGCTGTGTTACCCTTAACTTGCCCTGCAATAGTTGTGAAATGTGTACAAATTTCAAACCTGGATTTTAATTGGCCGAAGGTCATTTCTATCCGTGCCCTTGTTTTTTGTATATATATATATATATATATATATATATATATATATATATATATATATATATATATATATGAAGACTTATAAAGTTATGTGTGCCTACTGACTGTTACAACTATTTCTTTTTTTAAATGATCACTAGTTTCCATGAAAAATGCTTGTGAAGTAAAAAACCCTTGCTTGAAATACTCACTTGCCTTCTGCAAACCTCTGTGCCAGTGAGGATGCTCAAAAGATCCTGGAGTCATGGACAGAGCCTGGTCATTTTGCCTCCAGATCATCTGAACACAGAGAGTGGATTTAGTGATATAGCATATTTTGTCTGGCAGAGCATTAATTTAAGATTGCTCAATATATGAATTGATGAACAATGTCAAATTCAGAGCTAAATCCCTCTACTGGCAATGTATGGAGTTATTGCCAATCTACATACCTGTACATTGAGGCTATGGAAAGATTTCCTGTTCACATAGTCCGCCTCAGTTGGTCCAGCTGGGGCCTGTATTCTAATGTGGGTGCCGTCCACAGCACCCAAGACTAAGTATACTTTAACTGTCACATACCTGCTATTGCATAAAAGTTCTCCCTTGATCCTCTGTGTTGGTAGATGGCCTGGAAAGGTGATATAAATATTTAAATATTGCCTTAGAGGAAGGTAGACCATCCCTTTTTCACGGCGTACGGTTGCTTTAGCCAAATGCTCAGCATCACCAACACTGTAGAGGAATGTCCCACTGGCGAAGAAACACAGTGCAATACAGACAGATTGCACTGTGGTCAGGCATTGACTTCGCCGTGTGGGTTTGCTGAGGTGTGGTTCCAACAGCTCACATAGGTAGACGATGCTGGGTCTGTTGAACCGGTATCTCTCCCACAGATAGTCATCTGGGAAGGCGAGAGGGTTTACTCCGTCCCTAAAGACCCTTGGGGCTGGTGGTGTGAAAGCTTTTTCTAATATCCATGCACCCTTATCCACAGGGTCTTCAATAAATAAACAGGCCATAATTACGTACTGGGGCTTTTCTGTTTCTTTTTCGTTCTAAATCTCCAGGTGTTGGTCTCACTCAGTACTACTTAAATAGGCCTGACTTTCATTAGGCAATTAAGCTGACATCTCATTATTTTTATATTATTATTATTATTATTATTATTATTATTATTATTATTATTATTATTTTGGTAAATGTAATAAAGCTTTTTTGTGTAACTGTTCATATGAGTTTATGAATTTATTAATTTCTGATTTTCTGTTTTCAGTCATTGCATTTCATGTTTGACCTTTTTTAGTATGCTTACAATTGGATTTAAATTATTTTGGGGATAATTCAAATGCTGAAACATGATTTTTATAGGCTTAATAATTTTTTAAGCAATCTTTAGGGAATATGTTCCCACACGTCGGAGATTCTTTGAGACACCGCTTAAATAAGCGAGACCGTTAACCTAGTCCTGAGCAGACTTGTTCGGAGGTGTAAGTTACCATGCCAACTCAGCGGGGAATTATTTAAGACATGTTGATGAAACGGAGCTCTCACTTAAATAAGACAGACTTATCGAAATAAGACAGACTTTCCCTTAATCCTGCTTCGTGGAATACCCCCCTATATGTGTTATTCACATATTTATTTACATTTTCCCCCTTTTTTAGTTTAAGAATGCCACCAGTACAAAAGGTCATCTATTCAGTGTGCAGGATGTGATTGCTGCAGTCCAAAATGGAGAAAGCGATTTTGAAATGGACTCGGATTACACTGATGCAAGTGACTCAGAGAATGAAGATGCAGGTGAAATGGTCAAACAAAACCACCAACCCACTGACTGCTTAACCAATGATGATTGGACATCAAGCCCCAACCAAAAACCAGACAGGTTTCTGACTTTTCTGGTTCAGAAATCACCAATGATGCTATCTCCCTTCTCACCCCACTGGCATACGTCCAAACGTTTGTGACAGAAGATATGATTGGGCCTCTGACAAGAAACACAAATGAGTACAGCTTGCAAAAAAATTGAACATCTGTAAACACCAATAATAAGGAAATTAAGAAGATGCTTGGCATGTACCTGAAAATGGGCCTAATGCAAATGTCTGGTGTCTGTTTGTATTGGGAGACAGACAGACGGTATACCTGTTTCTGATGTGATGTCCTGCAACAGATTTCAATCTCTTTTGACTTTATTACACTTTATAAACAATTTAACTGTGTCAGAGATGGAAAAGATGAACAAACTCTGGAAACTCAGACCATGGCTAAACTGGTTGTATTCAAAGACACGATTGCACATTTCCCAGTAACGACGAAGAGAGGATGCTGCAGACGCTGCAATAATGGATGCACAAACACACTGTGTAGCAAGTGCAATGTTCGCCTGTGCTTTTCAGATGAAAAGAATTGTCTTAGGGACTATCACTGCAAGTAAACGCAGACTTTATTTAAACCACGCTGAATGTGGCCGAATAATTTTTTCCCAATATTTTTATGAATAAATGCTTATTCATAAAAAAAATATGATTGTTGTGTAATTATTACTTATGAGATATACTACTATGGGGCTACGTAAGTGAACAACCCTGCAAATGATTGCCTAAATGTTCTGTATACCTGTTCAGACAAAGTGAGAACAAATACAGAAATTCTGCTCACACCTAGGCCCAACATTACAATACCTAAAAACTTACTAAAATGTAAAAAGTGTGAAAAATCTTTAATTCCTACATCAGAGGCCTCCTAAAACAATATCTGAGAGATCAAAAAAAAAATTTGCTCATGTTTTTCTATTTTTGGGTCTTACAGGGTTAATGTGGAGCCCCTATTGGAGGGAAGGAATAAGACACGACAAAAATATAAATAAAAATAAAATAAATAATCTACTTTAAAATAAGCTACTAATGCGCTACTTGCTTAGTAAATTAGATTAGATATTAATTAGAAAAGCTAAACTGAATATTTTTACTGGGATTACTTCATATTTTATCCGATCTACTTTTTCCATTTCACATCTGTGATTCACTTTCTGATTAAGTTAAGCCTTTATTTGTCACATATACATTACAGCACAGTGAAATTCGTTCTTCGCATATCCCAGTAACTGGGGTTAGAGCGCAGGGTCAGCCATGATACAGCGCCCCTGGAGCAGTTGGGGTTAAGGGCCTTGCTCAACGGCCCAACTGTGGCAACCTGGTGGATTACCGAACAGGGAGTGTATTTGTCTGATGACGAAAGAAGGACAACTTAGTGTAAACAAGGCGTAAGATACTCAACCTTACAGAATGTGATTTCTTTGTATTAATAAGTTAGACAGAGAGTTCTGCTGTACAGAGAGACACACAGACATGGACGTGGGCTTCAACCTGAAATAATAAAATGTCAGTCACCAGCCATAGCCAAATGCCTATATGTAAATGTTTATTGATCACCAGATTTATATATACTTATGTTGTGTTGTTTTTTTAAGGAGTTCCTAAAATGGGTGTACAGTGCATTAATTATTATATCTAATTATTTAAGTGAATTATTTAAGATCTTAACAGATTATTATATTATTATAGATTATATATTATTAGGAACAAATTGTGCCTAATACTAAAATATAAGTAAAGTGTCATCTTACCAACTATTGAATTTCTTTCAAGAATTATTGTTTACTATTTTCATAGTACAGTGGAACCCTTGGATTATGAATATAATTTGTTCTGGAAGCAGTTCATGTTTTAAAACACCCCTAAACCAAATTGTATTTTCCCATAAGAAATTATGCAAACTCAAATTATTCGTTCCACAGCCCAAAAAAAAAGACAGATAAGTGTTTCCACTTGTGGGCACAGGCGCTCTGTGTGTGTGTTTGTGGGTACTGTATGTGAAGATAAAGTAAGGAGCCCCTGCCCTTTCCCTCTTCTTGTCTTACACAGTTTCCCTTCCCCCACTTTTACGAGTTTCACACACAACGGAATCTCTTTAATGACACTCGATTGAGACTTGTCTTTGCTTTACACACATGCTGTACACACACGCATACAGACACAAAATAAACAAAATATGTTTTACGCACACACACGTGGTCACAGTGTTATAGTGAACAGTACACGTGTGCACGGATGTTGATTATACCACTAAGAGACAAGCACTAAGACCCAGCAGGGAAAACGATTACCCACAATTCCGCAGCGCAAAAGAGTGAAAAAACATTTGCTCAGTTGTGATCATGTGACACTTGCTTCACCCCCAGCTGTAGTTTTCATAATACGCAGTACCGACAAGCAGCCTGCATCCTTTGATCGAAGTAGGCGTGGCGGATCGTAAGACACTAGCAGTTTACAGGAAACTGTGGCGTGAGACCATTTAATGCTTGTCTAAAGTAATATTTTAAAATCAATGCGAAATTTCACAGGGAGCCAATAAGTGAAGATAAAATAGGGGTGATATGCTCGTATCTTTTGGTTCTAGTGAGGACTCTCGCTGCTGCATTCTGGACTTACTGAAGCTTGTTTATGCACCTAGTTAAACAACCAGACAGTAGGGCATTACAAAAGTCCAACCTAGAGGTGTTAAAAACATGAACTAGTTTTTCTGCATCGTTAAGCGACAATATATTCATTAACTTGGCAATATTTTTGGAGGTGAAAGAATGCTATTCTGGTAATATTATCTACATGAGCTTCAAATGAAAGACTAGAATCTATAATCACACCGAGGTCTTTTACTGTTGCACTAGATAGAACAGAAGGCCATCTAAAGTTACAGTGATCTAAAATCTTGCTTCTAGCTGAATGCAGTCCTATGACTAGAATTTCTGTCTTATCAGGATTAAGCAGAAGGAAGTTAATTAGCATTCAGTCTCTTATATCCTTTACGCATTGCTCAACTTTAGTAAGCAGTTTTTCCTCATCTGGTTTTGCTGAGACATATAACTGTGAAACTAATGAAAACTAATGAAAATGAAAACTAATACCATGCTTAAGGAATATGTTGCCCAAAGTTACCATGTAAAGGGAAAAAAGCAGTGGGCCTAAAACTGAACCCTGTGGAACACCAAACTCCACTAGAGAACATGCAGAATAATCACTATTCAAATCTACATACTAATCACGATCAGTCAAATAGACACAAATGTCTGGTAACCAGGAGAGGGCTGTTCCCTTAATTCCTACTACATTTTCTAATCTGTAAAGAAGTATACTAGGACCAGTGGTGTCAAAATCTGCACTGAGGTCGAGTAATACAAGCATAGTTACACAACCCTGATCAGAGGCCATTAGAAGGTCATTTACTACTTTTTTTTAGGGGGGGGGTTCCAATTTTCTCCCTAATTTAGTCGTGGCCAATTCCTCCCCGTCACTAGGGGGCTCCCACATTAGGGCTACTACTACCACTCAGTCGGGAGGGCCGAAGACTATCACGTGTTTCCTCCGAACCGCATGACGCCAGCCGACCGCATCTTTTCGAACTGCTTGCTCATGCACCGTTAGGGGCGGAGTAACACACTAGCGCTAGCCGCTCCTTCCGCGTGCGCGAGCTCACAGACGCCCCTGATTGGCTGTAGAGCCGTGATTAATGTGGAAGCGCAAGTACCTCTCATCCCTTCCCCCGGAGAGAGCTCGGCCAATCAGCTCTCTCTGTGCCTCCGGCTGTGAGAGGAAATCGGCATCACCTGGGGTTCGAACCAGCGATCTCCGGATGATAGGGCGAGCACTTTACCACTGCGCCAATAAGAGGCCCAATCATTTACTACTTTAATGAGTGCTGTTTCTGTGCTGTGATGAGGCCTAAATCCTGACTGACACAGTTCATGTAAGCTATTTCTATGTAGATATGAGCATACTGTAGCTGCTCCGCTACTATCTTTTCCACAATCTTGGAGATAAAGGGGAGGTTTAATATCAGCCTGTAATTGGACAGCTGACAGGGGTCGAGGTCAGGTTTCTTAGTTAGCGGTTTAATAACTGCTATTTTAAAAGATTTTGGAACATACCCAATGCTGAGTAAAGAATTAATTATTCTCAACAGGGGTTCTGTTATTTCTGTTACTATCTGTTTGAGAAAATGTGTCGGTAAATTATCTAATATACAGCTTGATGAATTTGAAGAAGAGATGAGTGAAATTAGTTCATTCTCTTCAAGGGGAGTAAAGTATTCTAGGATCTGATCTGACATGGTTAGTTTAACATCTACATCAATTACATTGTCCAGATGTAAGCCTCAATTTTATGCCCAATATTTACAATTTTATTATTTAAAAAGTTCATGAAGTCCTCACTATTGTATGATGTTGTTATGGAGATTTCTGCAGTGGTCTTATTTCTGGTTGACTATGGTATTAAATAAAAATCTAGGATTATTTTTGTTATTTTCTATAAGAGTGGAGAGATATGTTGATCTAGCTATACTAGGAGCTTTCTATAGTTCAGGATGCTCTCCTTCCATGCTATTTGAAATACTAACAATTTAGTTTGACTCCATCGTTCTAATTTCCGAGCGGTCTGTTTTAAAGTGCGCATATGATCGTTATACCAGGAGCGAGTTTCTTATCGCTAATAATTTTTCTTAGAATGTCGACTCTAAATATTTAGTCACCTGATCAAGTTCTGTGGGGTCAGACGGTGATCCAGTCAAAGTTATTATTGATAAAGCTCTGTGTGGTAGTTTATGTGAATGTACGTTTAAAACGGTAGCGTGGCGCTGTGCGTACAATATTACTATGACACACTTTATTTGAGACAAAAAAGTGGTCTGATATAACTTCAGACAGTGGAATTGTGAATACATGTCTTATACTTAACCTGAAGAATATTATTACATCGAAATTGTGACCTGGTTTATTAGGGGGTCCTACCACACACTGATTTACTCCTACTGAGTCCAGTATGGACATAAATGATGTTCTCAAAGAATCTTCTGGATTCTTAAAATGAATATTAAAATGTCCAGCAATTAACGCTTTGTCTACAGAAATGACTAAGTTTGAGAGGTAATCTGCAAATACACAAAGAAATTCAGACTACGGCCCTGAAGGTCTGTAAATGATGATTAGCGGGATCGACTGAGCTGACTTCATATTTGTAGCTACACTTGTTATGTTACTATAGAGAACTTCAAATGCATTAAATTTGTGTCCGTGTTTTTGTACGATAGACAGATTATCGTGGTAAATAACTGCGACGCCTCCTCTTCTACCAGTTAGCCGAGGCTGGTGTATGTAGCTGTATCCAGGAGGACTAGCTTCATCTAGCGCTACATACTCGTCCTGTTTAATCTAAGTTTCTGTTAAAAGAGTATATTAAACTGATCCGTAAGAATTTCCTTAACAATAACTGTGATCCAAACATAAAACTGTAATTTAGTGTGATCTAAGTTTCTGATATCTATGTTAATTAAATTACTATATAAGACTTTATGAGTCTTTCTATATTTTTGCTTAGCTAGGGGAACAGATACAGTCTCAATATAATGAATCCTGAATGACGACTCTATGCAGCTAGCAGACAGTTGGATTAGCCTGTTTGTCTGCTCCCTGGCCTGGGCTCTGGATTGCACACTCTTTGCGCGCTAAAAAGACTCTTAAGACATATCGTACGTAAAGTGATTACTCGAACTGTCCCTTAGGAGTCTTCTTAAGTCGCTGCCTATTACGCCGATGTTATAAGGCGCTGTCTACAGTGAAGGCCTGAATTAGCTGACATTGATTGCTCAGGAATCGATTTTTGACTCCTTTTGTATGACAGCATTAAGAAAGACGGCACTTTCTATGCAAATGAAACATTGCACTAAATTCTTTTAATAGCGTTTATTTAGACATGTGTTAACTTATCAATGGCATGCGATAATAAGCAAATATATAAATTTAATCACCAAACTCTCACTAATATTTTCATGTAACCTGTAGTGATGGGGAAACGAACGCTGTGCTGCAGCTGTTTGTCAATCAACTATGATTGTATACCTGAATCATAGTTGATTTACAAACAGCTGCGGTCACCTATGTGCAACACAATCTTAATTGCAATTGGTTGAAACCTTTAATAAAAGCAATCTACCTACACTAAACAGAAAGAGGGAGAAGATGGCAGAGAAGAGGCGGAAAAGAAAAGGGCACCAAGTTTCTCATTAAATGAACTAGAAATTTTGCTGGACGAGGTGTTGAGATTGCAAGGAAGATGGCTGCCTTCAGTTCAGATGCACCCAGAGACTGGTAGGATGTCAGGAAAAAAATGGCGCAATTTTTCGAGCATTGCCAAGGTGAGAGCTGCTGCAGTCCAAAGAGACCGGGCAAGAACAGGTGCTGGGTCCAGTTCAGTGTCATCACTAACACCACTGGAGGAAAAGGCACTGGCAGTATTGGGAGAATTAGTGTCTCATGGAATCCCTGGGGGGATTAATGTGAGAAGAGGTGATGCCGGGCATGCCTTATGCTCACAGGCCAGACCATCGCCACCTCCCAGTACACCATGCTACTCAGAAGCCTGCAGCACCCTCCTCTCCTGGTAGCAGCAAGCCTGAAGAGTGCACTACTCCACCGCCTCCAGAACGCATGTCCTTGACAAACTGTCACCATGCCGCCCGCTGTAGCGAGGAACTCATAAATCTCAAACGCGAAAGGTTGGTGGTGTTGCATAACATTGAGCAAAAGATGGATAACATTGAGCGTTGGCTGACGGGAGGAAAAGACCTCGCACGCTATTAATTAGAGCTGAAGAGGGCCAAGCTGGAGCTGGCCAAACAACAGCATGCCCTGGCAGAGGTGCAGTTCAATAGACCTTCAATCTCAGTACCAATCTTACTGCGATCTGAAGGTAAGTCAGTTTTTCGTTGTTCATATTTTGATGTTTATTTCCTCACAGTTGCTAATCTAATGGTCTGTGTTTTTGTTTTGTTTTTTAATAGAAGCGGAGCAACAGTCACACCAGTGACCGTGTGTGTGTGTGGTCTGTGTAAAGAGTGTTTCTATGTCATTTGTAGTGTATGCCCCTATTTCTTAAAAAAAAAAAAATTATATGTTGCCGTTCATAAAGTGCAGAGGATGGTCTAAGCTCCCCAGTCTCAAGTGTGTGTCTTCTTTAAGACTAAGTAATTGTGTGGCACAAAGACAAGACATTATTTGTCAGCCTTCATGTGTCTGGAGAAAAACTGATTCCCTATTACAATAAGAAACATACGTGTAAAATGTTGCTCTATTTATCCACAAGGAAATTAAAGCATGTTTTAGGTGGACGTTTTTTTTTAAAGACTTCTTTGTAGTAGCAGAGTATCGACATTAGTCTGAGATGGAGATGATGAGTGTTTAAAAAGGGTTTGCTGTGCTTGAGGCAGAGTAGCAGTGAGAGAAGCTGTCTTCGAATCTTGCGACCTGAGTTCACTACCCATTAGATAAATCAAGATTAATCAGCAATACGACATTTTAGCTTGGACATCCAGTTAACTTTTGACAGAGATATTCTAATGTTTAGGCCTATACAATTTTAGGAGAAGCATGTCAGTTGTTAGGGTTGTATAGCACACATATGTAATGAATACGATAAGATGACAGTAGAGGTTCGAAGCATTACAATAACACCGAAAAATGAATGGATGCATGATATGAAACTCCCAAATAAAACAGATTTTAAACGAAAACATTTTCAATCAACTACTGCCTCGCCTCAACCCAGGCAGCATGCAGTGCAGCCCTCTGTGGAGAATTGAAGACCACCGTAACTGCGCAACACCTGTGAGGCTTCATGCGCAATGCTCCTGCGGACTTGTGCAGACACCGAAAGTGCAGCTTCCAGAGTCCAATTTCACGCTCGACGATGTTGCGAGTGTGAATGTGTGCAACACTAAAGGCTTTTTCAGCCGGAGTCTGTGGGTTGGATACTGGTGTAAAGAGGTACGTTCTTAGAGGGTATCCACTGTCCCCGAGGAACATGCCCTGACCAAATTCACCTCTTTCTGCTTGCTCACCCACGGCAGAATTGGCCCAGACAAAACTGTCATGGGTGCTGCCAGGTCATTGATTAGACCCCATCCCTATTGCCGCATATCCCTTTCACAACATGTATGCCTGATCAAGCACTGATGGAGTGGAGATAGGGATTAGTGTTTCATCCACTAAGCCTAGGACTCTAGGAATGCCAGCAATGGCATGGCAGCCCTCGTGCACCTCCTGGACCTCCTGGCGTGTTGCTGGCAGTCAGATCCAATCCCCAGCATGGCGCAAAAGGGTGTTAGTAACAGCGAGGACGCACCTTCACGCGGAGGGTTTCCTGAGGCCGTAGCCTCCATGAAGCTCCCGGTAGCATAAAATCTTAGCACTGCAAGCAGCTGGACATCATGACGTAAAGCGGAAGAGCGACGCGTTGGCCTGAAAAGCTCAGGTCCGAGCAGGTCAAGAAATTCCAGAATCTGTTGCCTTGGAAGGCGAAACTTTTTTCAAAATAGCCACCTCAGTTAAAATATGAAGAGGGCTGAAGTTTTGCTCAAAGAAAAAATGTACATGCACCACACGGCTCTGCGGACAGCACCGTCTTTGGTTTAGCAGAAAAACACTCTGTAGCGCTGTTATATCTGTTGCTTTCATTAGTCACATTATGAAAGAGGCTAATTAAAAGTCACTCTATTAGTACTGATATAAAATAAAATTCTCAATTACAGTATATTCTATAATTAATACGACTTTGATAACGTGCCATAATGTGCTTTATATAGATTGATTTATAAAGACTGCTGCTCAGTAGTGGCGACTAGCGTAGAGCTGAAACTAAGCTAAGAATGAGTTAAGGTTGGTCCAGACCAACCTTACGAACATGTGACTTATCTAAGAGATACTTAGTGTACAACTTAAGAACTACTTAGCGATAAGAAGCTTTCGAGGAACCGGGCCTATGTTAGTAGATAGACGGGTTAGTGGCTAGACTAACCTGTTTAGCTACTAATCTGTCCGATCATACACTAATCTGCTGTGCTGATGATACCCAGCTTTACCTAGTCTTATCTCCAAATGATTATAGCCCCATAGACTCCCTCTGCCATTGATAAAATTAACAGTTAGATGTGCCAAATTTTTCTTCAGTTAAACAAGGAGAAAACTGAAGTAATTGCATTTGAAAACAAAGATTATGCTCTGAAGGTGAATGCATACCTTCACTGTAGGGGTCAAATCAAGTCAAGAATCTTTGGGTGATTCTGAAAACAGACCTTAGTTTTAGTAGTCATGTCAAAGCAGAAACTAAATCAGCATACTGTACTATCATCTCAAAAACATTGCAAGAATTAGATGTTTTGTTTCCAATCAAGACTTGGAGAAACTTGTCCATACCTTTATCACCAGTGGGGTGGATTATTGTAATGGTCTCCTTACCGGCCTTCCCAAGAAGACCATTAGACACCTGCAGCTCATCCAGATCGCTGCTGCCACATTAGTCACATTTAAATCTAAATGTAAAACCCATCTGTTTAGCTGTGCATTTATTGAATGAGCACTGTGCCACGTCCGAACCGACTGCATTGTTTTATGTTGACCTAATATTTTCAACTGTTTTATTTTTATTTTAAATTACATTTTAATTCATTTTAATTAGTTTTCTATTTGTATTTTTAATTAAATTTTGATTAGGTTAAAAGTTTCTTTGCAAACTTTTTTTTTATTTTAAATCAAATAAAAAAGTTTTCTTCAAAAAGTTTTATTGCTATTATTTTCTTTAATTTTATGATTATTTTTTTTCTTTTATGTAAAGTTCTTTGAATTACCATTGTGTATGAAATGTGTTATACAAATAAACTTGCCTTGCCTTGCCTAGACGGGTTAGTAGCTAAACAGGTTAGTAAATAAACGGGTTAGTAGCTAGACAGATTAGTAGCCAAACGGACTAGTAGATAGAGGGGTTAGTGGTTAGACAGGTTAGTAACTAAACGAGTTAGTAGCTAGACGGGTAAGTAGCTAGAGCCTAAATAGACTAGGAACTAAACAATCTTGGAGACACACAAGCCTGGAGACACACAGATCAAAGTAACAGTAACTAAACGGGAGACAAACTAACTAGCCAAAATTAACAAAACAAATGCAAGAACAATTCCGAACAACAGAACAAATGACTACAGTGGAAACTTGGATTACGAGCATAATTCGTTCAGGAAGCGGGCTTGTATTCCAAAACAAAAAAATAAACACATACAAATAATTAACACAAAATATAAAGTAAAAATAAAAAAATTTACTTGCATTTTACCTTTAAAAAAAAAAAAGTAAAAATAAATCCCGTCAGATAAGTGTTTCCGTTTATGTGCGCAGACGCTGTGTGTTTGTGTTTCTCTCTCTCTTGCACTGCGGAGTGTGTGCGTTATGTGTGTGCGCACGTGTAATTTGACACCGTGCAGGTTCACTCTCTCTCTTTTTCTCTCTCACTCTCTTTGTGTGTGTGTGTGTGTGTGTGTGTGTGTGTGTGTGTGTGTGAAGCAGAGTTTCCTAACTGGGATATACGAAGAATGATTTCGCTGTGCTGTAAAGTATATCTGACAAATAAATAAATATTTTTATTATTTTTCAAGTGTTGGATTATAGCCTTTCCGTGGTATGCTAATAGCAAACAATTTATGTTTTATATCAGAATTTACAATTTATAAAAATTTACTGGTGGTAAATTACCAGATATTGATTCTGCAGGCAGTTTTACTAATAAAAATTCGAAAAGGAAAGAAAAAAGGAAAATGAATTTATAGAATACAGAGCTTTATCTATTATATATGTATGAAAATGAAGTACAGAATAATTATCGAAATGCTCAATCATTCGTGTCTGATGAGAAAGCTTAAATGTGTTCATACGATTTAGCAAATTTTCTGCAGATTACTGGGTGGATCGTATTTTCCAGCCTGTCAGTAGTATAACAATAATTCTACCAAAACCTTCAGACTGCATCAAATCTGAATTATAACCTCCTATGTAGAGATTCAGGCAGACTCAGTTCAGTCAGTCAGTAACTTGTATCATGAAGAACACAATGGTGTTTGGGGCAAAACTTCAGACACACAATCTCACAGCAATGCAAAGGAAGTTGTGTTGTGCAGTTGTTGTTGGAAATAGGTCTCTCGACGGAGGAAAAGGTATTTATAGTTTATAGTTATGTATTATCTCCACTCATATGAAGCTGATGGAAACAGGGACAAAATTCGAAAAAGGTGGCAGAACAATTCCTTCCCGTACCCGTCTCATTCCCCCGATCTTACACCACCTGATGCCTACTCGTGGGGAACGTTAAAGGTGAGTGCGTTCAACTGTGAACATCCGCCAAGAACTCATCCTTTTGCAGGAGTCTGCAGTAAACGATATGAACACCATCACGCACACTATGGTAAATCAACATGCTAAAAGTGTGTGTGTGTTCAGGATTAATAAACTTACAGATGACAACAAGATGATATTCTTTGTCTTTTCATTTCAGTACAAAATTACACATTTCAGTACTGTCTATTTTGGCGCACACTGTAATTACTTTAAATGGATTCCAACCAGTTTCTGGTTTTCAGCTTCAACCCTTTTCTTTAGTTCTTCAAGTTTTTTTCACTCGTTTTGTTTTTCCTGATTCATTCACTTTCCCATTCAAAAAAATCCATGTGCTGAAGTATGGATACAGCGTCACTCTTTAAAGCGATTGTATCCAGTGTAACCACACACTGATAACACTCTTCCACCAGTCTGACTTTTTGTCTTTCTTTCTTCTTCCTTTTCAGATTTAAATCTACTTATTAAACTCTGAACTTTTCAGTTAATTCTAAAGTCTTCTTGACCCTCCTTGTCTTCACCACATAGATCTTGTCCTCTTTAACATGGACAGAGTGGTGACACTTTCCAATACACACTGTGCACCTACCCTCGGACATCACACTACACCTAGAAAAGTCTCTCTCCTCCTCACACTGCGAGCTTCATTTGGAACAGACAAGGTTCGTTGAGGAGAACTAGAAATAAACACCTGACTCACGGTAGTTAGTATCCACATTCTCTTCAGATGTGTGTAGGTTTTTTTTTTTGTGGGGAGGACGACATACATAAACATGTGTTTAAAATATATTCATTCTACAGATAAAAATATAAAAGAA
The DNA here is from genome assembly GCF_024256425.1 of Clarias gariepinus. NCBI lineage: Eukaryota > Metazoa > Chordata > Actinopteri > Siluriformes > Clariidae > Clarias > Clarias gariepinus. Next base: position 1,523,962 of record NC_071103.1, on the reverse strand, counting down.
TGTTTGCTATTAAAAGAATAAATAAAAAAGCACACAAAGTGCCCAGGAAAGCAAGGGAGAAACACACACACACACACACACACACACACCCCACTAGGTGCATGAGAGGAAGAGAGCAGGTCAATCTGACCTAGATAAGAACATAAAACAATTATTATGGTACTTTTTTAACAAGGTGTTTTCTTGTAACTGCACTGAAGCTTGGTGAAGAGGAATGTATGAGTAAGTTCTGGTGTAAGTGATGTTACTGTGCAAAGCGGCGCTCATTATCTCATTATATAAGTTGGAGGAAACCACAACAAACTCATGGCAGGTGAAAAAGGATAGTTTAATCTGCTGTGTGATTAAAATACAAAAAAAGAGCTAATAGATACACTAGACCATTTACTAAAACCGAATAGATACAAAAACTGATTAATAACTAATAAAAAGAGATATATAAGATATATATGGCTTAATATAAAACAGAGCCTGGATAAGCATCAGAAATCAAGAACTGAGTAACTAAACGACATCATAGATTAGATGAAGCGGCCTGTCGCCTCTGAGCAAGAACCACACCTAGTGGCAGTTGAGTGTGGGGAATATGGACACCCCGACTGAAGGAGAATCAGTCTGCGTACCCACAGAGGCGGTCTCTGGGGCCTGAACCCCAACAGAGGTGGTGAGGTTGGTGAAGTTGGTTTGTGTAGCAGTAGATGTAGATGTTTGACCCGCAGTAACGAGATGAGACGCTCCCTTTCTCTGATAAGGAAGACACTTCTCATGACGTGTCTCCATTATGCTCAAAGATATTTGGCACTCGGCCTGGTCTTGGTCAAGGTCAGCTTGATTAACCACAGGCTGGGAGGAGTTGGAGCCCACACTGTCCATGCTGTTGCTATGGTCGTCTTTGCAGGTGCGGTCAGCTAGAAACAAGAAGGAAGTAAAAAGAGATAAGAGAAATAAATGAGATATATATATATATATATATATATATAAAACTATGAGTAACAGAAGGAGATGCTTACCCATGCTCTGTCTCTGAAGTGCTGAGGGCAAAACCAGGAACTTGGAGTTTTTATAGAGGAATTAAGCACCACCCTGTCTTGTCTCTTAGTTAAAGGTTTATAAGGAGTGTGTATTCAACTGTTACTCAGTCTGCTCTTATCCTGTTCATGAACATGCATTGAGTTCGCTCACTTGGGCTTCATTACTGTAATAAAATCCAGAGTCTTTTAAATACTACTTAAATTTGAGTTACAGCTAATGTTTAGCATTTAAGTGTAATTTTCATTAACAGTGGAAAAAATAGCCACATGAATCCAACTAACCTGACAAAAAGTTTTTTTTTTGCATATTTGTTTACTTAAATGGTTGAGATCATCAAACTAATTTTTATATTACTAAAAGACAACATGAGTACATAGAAAATGCAATTTTAAAATTATAATTTCATTTTATGAGGGGGAAAAGCTGTCCAAGCCTATAGTACCTCACCCTATGTGAAAAAGTAATAGCCCCCTTTCTACATCATGAATGAACTGTGATTTTTGGAAAGATGAGCTAAATTTCACTTGCGACACCCAGACCTGTTTAATCCAGATATCACTTAAATAGAACCTGTCTGAACAAAGTGAAGCACACTAAAAGATCTAATGATCTTGAGAATTCAAGAACAGATGAGAAACAAAGTTATTGACATGCGTCCGTCTGGAAAGGGTTACAGAGACATTTCTAATGCTTTGGGACTCCAGCGAACCACAGTGAGAGACATTATACACACATGGAAAAAAACCTTGAACAGTGGTGAACCTTCCCATGAGCGGACGGTCTACCAACATTACTTCAAGAGCACAACGACGGCGCATCCAGGAGCTCGTAAAAGAACCCAGAACAACATCTGAAGGACTTCAAGGCCTCACATGACTCAGTGAAGGTCAGTGTTCATGATTTAACAATAAGAAAGAGACTGGGGGCAAAAGAGGCTTCCATGGGAGAAGTCACTACTGACCATAAAGAGCACAAAGGCTTGTCCCACATTTAACAAACAAACAAACAAACAAAAAAAGATTATACCCAAGACTTTTAGGCAAACATTCTGTTGACTGATGAGACAAAATATAATATATAATATAATATATATATAAAATATATATACTAAATTAAATTACATTTCATTTATATAGGTGTAAGCAGTCAATTCAATACATATATGCAGCATGCCATGTATACTAGTCCCTGGAACACAAGACAATCACCTCTTGATTTAATCGTTAAGGCAGCAGGTTCATTTTGAAAACATGTTAAAAACAGCCATTATCCAGTTATGGTCTCCAGGGCACAAATTTACCACATACCACGACCTCAAAGCTCATCAGATCAGTGGCTTCTGCACACACACACACTGTCTCCACGGTGTCTTTCACAGTATCACAGCTTCTAAGGAGTGATACCCAAACGATTACATCACTGGTAGGAAAACAGACATTATTAGAGGTACATGAGTCAGACCAGGCCATTTACGAGTTATTGTCCGAGTTCGAAAACAATCTGACTCGATCTTTATCTAAAGAGATCAAACTGATGATCTTTCTCACATCAGCAAAGTGATACGGGTTCAAGGTCCTTCTATATATTTATTTCTGTTTTACAATTGTATTGTACAATGACAATAAAAGGAATCCGTATAATCTCATTGAGAGGTTGTTTACCTTCATTAATGAAAGTGTTTAAAAAATAAACACGTCTAAATTATTGAATAACTCTATATAAATTCCTGACTATGTGTATATTACGTGTAATAAACTGCAGCTATTTGCAGTTATATAATTGCACAGGTCTGCACTGCGATTGCAATTCTTATGTATTTAACTGTGCAGCACTACTTGTTGCTCAAAAAGTGTTTGCTTGGTCTTCATTTAATCTTTTTGATTCATTCACATTTTGTACATTTCATAAAAAAAAAATCATTTTTTTTTTACTGTGTAAAGCTGCTTTGGGACAATGATAATTGTTAAAAGTGCTATACAAATAAAATTGAATTGAATTTAAATGCGTTATAGATTATTTTCCTCTTCTAGTACCACATTAACTTGTCAATTTTTTCCCCTAAAAGTGCAAATCTTCGCACATGATGGACACACTGATGTCAGCCATGTCCTTTCTGTCAGATTAAAAGTCATACTGTGCAAGTAAGGACAACAAGAAAATATAATCAGATATCTAATTCACAAACAATTCCCAATCGGACATGGGTAGAGTCAAATCAAACATGACTGTTAGACCTAAAAGTCTAGACATGAGACGGCTGACCTCGTGTCCATACACACTGAAATGCTAATGCTGCTAACTCCAGGAGAGAGACATGTCCGTTTGGCCCGTTATTAACACTCTTCTCTAAGTAGAACGATACACAGTACGGCTTTGTTTGCCATGTGTGTGTGTGTGTGTGTGTATTATCAGTCAAGGACACTAAAGAGGAATGTGTCTTATTGCTTTTATTTATAATCTGGTGAATTTTCAGAACAGGACAAAATACACTCAATACACCAATCCCCACCAAAAAAAAAACAAATAAAAACAAAAACAGGGGTTCTATTAAAGACATTTATTTAAATTTTTGCCCCTCAAGAGACGTCATACTGTGAAGCTTATCAAAACACTCAATTTTAAACCGTATTCTACACACAGCCACTTTCATGCTAAAAAGAATGAGTACACTGTGACCAACAAACTGTCCTTATTCACACACACACACTTATTGTACACAGTTATTATTGAGATAGTCAGGAGGAAAGTGTGCCATTAAAGAAACACAAACACAGAGGATAAGAAATAATGATCAAAAGACTGAAACTCGGAGGTGATACGTTAAATATTAATATTAATTCAATTCAATTTTATTTGTATATCACTTTAAACAATTGTCATTGTCGCAAAGCAGCTTCACACAATCAAAGGAATTATTTAAGTCTGTATGGAATGCAATATTAGGTAATTAATTTGGGGTAAATAAATATTGGAGAGGTTTTCCATCCGTTATGGTAGATTTTATATGTTTATTGTTCCTTAAAATCACAGATTTAAAAATCAGTAAATAATAATATTAAAACTGGGAGAACGATGATTTGGTCGCTCCGCTGGATTTCCTCTAAAGTTATTTGGCCACCGGTTTTAAAATGTATTTCTTTTCTTCCAAACAATACAAATAAAATCTTGAAGAATCATAAAGAAAAGAGAATTAAATTCTAATTAAATAATCTTGTGAATAATTAAGTTACAATTTATTTTTTAAAGAAAAGCATGGAACCAACATGGCAGTAACACGTCAGAGAAACATGAAAAGTGAATTTTTTTTCCACTATTGTTGCGCGCACACACACACACACACACACCTTTTAATTTTTTTGCAATGGTTTCACTAAACCTAACCTCCTGAGGATTCTCCTAGAAGCTAGCCGTGTAAAACTGTTTGTGTTCTAGTCACTAAACATCAACCTTCAGGGCTTTCAGGAAACACACGATGAGAACAGACGGTTAAAGGAAGCATGAAGCTCAGTAGATTCCTCTGACTGAAGTGGAGAAGCTCATTTTAATAACTGCTGGTGTTGAAACACAGTGAAGGGTTGAGGAACAGACTACAGACTCAGGTTTAGTGAATAGAGGTGATAGAAATCATATAAAGCCAGGGTTAAGGTGAGGGAACCAGATCCAGTGCACGAGCCAGGACGGTATGGAGGGAAGGAGACGAGTCATAGCCACGCCTTCATAACACAAATCATCATAATTAAGTGTATTGGGTAAATAGTTCATTAGTAAAATGAGGAAACAGCTGCCTGTCCAACCTAATGATCCTGTTCCCTGATGTACCGCAGTCTTGACCTTGACTTCACACACACACACACACACACACACACACACAGCTCTGTAGACTTCGCTGGTTGGAGTTCATTGTCTTTTTGCTTAAACAGGACTTTTTGTATAAAGTGAACTTTTTCCTATTGCAGTTAGTTTCATTGCGGATAAATACAATTAACACAACATCACACACTAAGAAATCTAAAGGAATTAAATATGACGTCTCTACAAAATAATAAACAGATGAGGATGTATTATTTATTGGAGATGGAAATATGATCCCCAGCTATGAGCCAATTCTATCCGTATTCTGATTCAGTTAACATCATGAGTTTATAAATCTCCCACTTCTACATTTTCCCCCTCAGATTATTTTACAATTCTGAACAAACTTATATGTTAAACTTAACATATTTTACTTCTCCCACACAGGATGATGTGCTGCCTTTCAATGCGTCACCTGTAGGATCATAGCAGAACTGCAGACATACAGGAACAAGAAAATGTAGATGAACCTTCTGAAAGTTTCTGATGTTCCGGTTTTCTGCATTAATTTGCCATTTCCTCCCAACGCATGTTCTTAACAGGACTCCTGGTATGCCAACACCTGACTCTAATTTGAGGTCATTAACTCAAAGACCTGAGTATTATTTATTATTTTAGGCACATTATATTAGTCAATACCCTTGACTTGGATAAAGATCAGATTATATTTTATAATATTTTATAGGGTGTATCAGGAGGGAATGTTAGAGATGGAGCTGCCAGGCAGGAGGAGAAGAGGAAGGCCTAAGAGAAGGGTTATGGATGTGGTCAGGGAGGACATGCAGGAGGTTAGAGTGAGAAAGAAAGAGACGGTAGACAGTTAATGGAGACAAATGGTCCACTGTTGCAACCCCTAACAGAAGAAGCCAAAAGAAGCATACATAACGGACTTATTTTTTCCTGCATCTCTCATTATCTATAAAGCGTTATCCTGTATCCAGGGTCACAGGGGGCCTGGAGCCTACCCTAGGAGACATAGAGCACGAGGTGGGGTACACCCTGGATGGGGTGTACCCCACATGTTTCATCCTGACAAATTCATACTCTGGGAAATGTGGAAAAGCTAATTAGCCTAATCTCTACATCTTTGGACTGACCCAAAGGGCGACCACCAAGCAAGAGAACATGCAAACTACACACACAAACAGAGAGGTGGGAATCGAACCCTCGACCCTGAAGAGGCAGGGTGAACGTGCCAAGCACTAAGCCACAGTGCCACCTCATGCATTTCTATATATTTATTTCCCCATTTTATTGCACTTACTTTTTTCCTTCACCAAGACTGTACAAGAATTACTAAAAATGAAGCACGACATCTACCACTACTAATAAACCAGCTTAACAATAGATGTGTCCTGAATCAGTTTGCATGACTATGGAAAGGATGACTAGTCGAATTATCGGTCAACTAAGTACCAAAAAAATATATATATTATATATATAAAAACTCATTCCTCTCATTAAACGCAGTGTGTATTATAATAAAGTTTATGACTACATCAGTGTTTCCTGGAATAAACTAACACACTGCCTCAGATGAGTAGAGTGATGACGCCGTCATACAGAATGAATGTTTCCCGTGGTGGAGGCCAGCTCTGGAGTTAAAGGTTTTCCTAACTGGATCTCTGCATAGCTGGTAAAGGCACCGAGACACCGAAGTAATCAGGACTGGGTCTGAAACACTACTCAGCACAAAAAGACACAGACAACAGTTTAGATTTTTCTTTTTACCCCAAAAAAACTAATCAAAAGCAACGAGAACACTTTTCCTCAATGTTCAATAAAATATCTATAAACACACACCTGCAAATATCACTTTAATTGCAATTAATGATAAAAATACTGTACTTCTGTAAATGGTACAGAAAATAATTTTTTTTTAATTGCAAAATATTGAAATCTTAAAGTAACATGTTTGTAATGTAGGTTTATTACCTAGTGATCAGAATAAACAAGCAGAATTTGGCCCAATATCAGTGATACTGTATCCACTGGCTGACATTAGCTGAACTGAATTATTATTGTACTATATGTTGATTAAGATCTTTGTGGAATTATTCTAGCATGGTACACGACACATGGAAAAACATTAACTTATCAAGAACATACTTAAAAGAATCAATAGGTCACACAACAGAGTTTCCCCTTAACACAAAGGCAAAGTTTCAGACCACTCAGTACAGGCGAGAACGTTTCAAACACTACTTCTCAAAAAATAGAAAGGAAAAAATTTAATTTAGTTAATTCAGCTAACAACTTTTATTTGGGAGTTTTAAAACTTTCAATATAATCTGTTAGAGTTTAGAATTTGGGTAGGTGTGTTTCAGTGGAGACGTCATCCTGGTTCTCCTAGAGATTTCGTAACCTGAAGATCAGACACCAAATGCTGTCTGATAATTAGGAGGGGACATAGAGAAGTCCAAATGTGAAGTTTTTCTTAAATTTTTTTATGTACCGTACTACTTGTACATAACAAAAGGCTTCTAATTCAAGGACACCGGGCCTTCATGTAAAAACATGCGAATATCGGTCAGTTCTTGTAAAAAAACTAATTCCCCAAAGCAACAAATTCAATTCATAAAAACGTCTAAAAATCATTTCTGCTAGGATGACCGCTTGGTAAACATACATCCATGCTAAAGAGTTCTAAAGTGCACTTCCAAAACTGAAATAAAACCCACCACTGGGACAGATGTTTATCCTCAAATCCATCTGAACTCCAAATCAGTCGGAGACCCTTTCAGTGGCATCACAAATTTACCCTTTGGTCTCTGAAGACCTTTGGATCAAGGCTAAATTGGACAAATTTATACTTCATCGTTACGCGTTGATGCGAACAATGAAGTGATTCCTCACACGAGGGAGTGTAAGGAACCTGCAGCAGCACTGATGCAATAAAGAGCAGCTCATGAATCATGTCTGCTCATATCCCATCGCCATGGGAACGAAACAGACAGCAGAACGTGATGTAGGCGTTGCTGTGTAGTTCTACACAGAACCTGATTTATTCCATGGACCCATTCACCTGGGTCTTTACCGGGAGGTCATGTTCACCTTCAGGTATGATGAAATGCAGAAGTCAACGTCCTCAATCAATGAAAATTAAATGATACGTCCTCAATCAATACTGAGGAGATAAAAAAAAAAACAATCCAGGAACTATCCAAAGTCAAATGTTATTCGTTAAATTTTGGAAAGGAGGACCTACATGCTGAAGGAGAGACAAGGAAGTAAAGAGATGTTCTCCAACTTCCAATTCAAGGCTTCTCCAAGTTGGAAGATCTTGGTTAGCAAGAGCACAAAGTTGCAAAACAGGGTATAAAAAGTCCCAGTTCGATGGGAAAACCGAAAGCTTTATCTCCAAGTGGTGTAGGAACAATGATGGGTTCCCCTTTTCTCTTCATCCAGGATTGAGATCCATGATGGAGAATCCTGAGGCAGTTATAGAGGACAAGCTTCGAGATCCACCCTGCATTAGGTGCATCACTGAAGCAGTGGTCCTCAATATAATCTTTACTTTCTTGATTGAATGGAAAATGTTAACTCAAGTAACACCTGGGTTCTTCAAGGAACCTTTAGGCTGGAAGTGAGTAGACCATTGTGTAGACCAAGTGTCTCTTAATTCAGGATGCACCTTACCAGACTCCAGAATCAAGGACATATACTGAATCAAATCCGCACGCTTCCGTCGGTCCAAGAGGTCCGATTTAGTTGCATAGAAGATCATCCAGATTGGGGAGTCGGTCAAGGTCATCGAAGAGATCAGAAATGCCCTCTCCTTCTCCCAGGCTCATGAGGTAGTCATCACTAAGCGGTGGCGAGCCCAGGCTGATGAAGGGCGATTCGGAGTATGGGTTCTGATCCTCAGTTTGTTGCAGCAAGCTGGTGTAGGTGGATGTAATAGGCGACAGGTTGGTAACCGTCACTGCTGGGCCTGAACGACTGGAGTTGCCATCTGCAGGTAAAGACGGAAAGGGGGGAATGGTTTAAAACAGAAAAAAATAAAAATAAAATGTAGAGCCGCTTATTTTTAAACTTGGTAAATCTCCAAAGCAAGCTACCTTCTAAAACTTTCACAAAAGAAGACGAGTTTTCATTCGAACTCGCAGTCTGATTCTTCACTGGACTGTCGGGGGTGTTCTCATCAGGACACAAAAAGACATCTATTGGCCCTTTTGTACTGGTGAGGTGAACCTGCAAGCCCTAAAGGGGGAATTTAAACATCACAGCTATAGAAACTGGACTTTGGATAAAAAAAATAAAAAAAATACATAAGGCTTTGGAAGAGTTCACTGAGTTTCACAGCACAAAGAAAAGAAAAATGCAACAAATCACAAGTAATGACTGACCTCTTGTGGATCGGGCACCTCTAACTTGGTCTCAGACGGAGCTCTGACGACAATAACCGTCTGATCTTTCAGACTCTGGTCCCGTCTGAGGTCTTGATACGTTACATAAGCAAATGTAGGAAAAGTTAAAGAACCACAACATAATACAAATTAAATTACAACATACAGAAGATACAAGAAACCATGACTACGCATGTTCCTCAACAAGATGAATCAAGCTTCCCCTAAATAATTGCTCCAAACCTAATATCAAGAAGAATCTCCATCACACCCCATTCAACCACTCTACCTACTCCCATGCCAAGGGCCCCTAAAATTCTGTAATGAAAGCCAGTATTTCCCCACACAGAGTGCCCCGAATCTATGCGGCGAAAGCACTGTTTTTTTTTTTTTTTTTTTTATATTAACAAGCAAACTACTTATACAAAAGTCCTGCTCGTGTGTTGACGGGGAAGACTTCAGACATCAAACGGTGCTTTTGGGTTCCCTTAATTTGAAATGTTGCCACTGTTGGACCCTTCAACCTGGTTTATACAGTAGGTTGGATCTTTGAAATAAAAAAAATAATAATAAAAAGAAATGAATCAAAATAATGTGTTAACAGTCATATGCATGTAGCAGACCACTTTTTGTGCTGCAGGTAACGCCAGCCAGCAAAATTATTCCTCTTAACCCCACCCGTCAAGAAGAACCAAGCTCGCAATCGCCCTAATTCCAGGATGACCAGTTTCTTTACTCCCATACGCCATTCTGTGACCACTACCAGCCCAACGTCCTCGTGAACGATTTAGGTGAAGTTTTACTCTGACCAGAGCAATCCCACTCATGCCCTTTCCAATACTTCCCTCTAAACATCCCTTTGATCTTTAACATCTAAATAGTTAACAGAAATCCACACAGAAAACAGCAGATAAGCAACAGGTCAAGAAGCAAAGACGCAGTCACACCAGCATGATGGAAAGGATATTTCTGACTCTGCGTTGACTCCGTCATCTGCTTGACGTCTTGCGTGCATCTTTGGATCAGCTCATCGAGTTTGCGTTCCTCCTGCACCAGCTGAGCCACTTCGCTGCTTAAAGTCTGTTTATGGTTCAGGACTCCACCAACCTCCGAAAGGTTACAGCCCCTAACAAACCATACAAAAACAGAGGCTTAGTTCACATGTTAATGAGGCACGTTTATTAGCACTACATCAAGGTTACCACGATATGTTGTTTATACATGGATGAGCAAAAACTTTATCATAAACATTGAGAAATGGCCTGAATAACTCTGATAACTTGCAATGCCCATGCACGTCAAGGTCTGGGATACGGATAATGGTATTTGCCGTTCCTCTTTATCTAGGATGATGTACAAAAGTGCTATGAAGTCGCTAAAAGTAAATACATCTTCATACTAGTTCACAAGGTCCGTATGATATGTATGATATATGTAGGTATGATTTGTGCCACATTATTCTTTAATTTTTACCCACATATAAAACCAAGTTGTACACGGTACACCCTGTTCCCTATTGGCAGTAGTCTCCTTCAGGAGAACAAAGCACCCTGCCACATTGTACATAATTAAGGAACAGTTTGTGGAACGCAAGTTCAAGGTGGTAGCCCTGACCATCATTTTGCTCAGATCTCAATCTGACCGCGGATCTGTGACATATGCAGAATCAAAGAATTCAAATTGTTCCAGCTCCATCTCACAAAGAACTGGATGTTAGGGATCTGATACTAACGCTTTGGTGGAATCATGTAGCGTCTATTAATTAGCAGGTCAGGTTTTGGTGGCACACGGAAGTCCGTCAGAAGATTAGGCAGGTGGTCATCATGATCAAATTTATTAACTTTAGTGTACATACTATATCAATGTTTTACAGCATGGACTGTACCTTTCTAGCAAATGCCCAAGGTAAAAAAAAAAAAAAGTTTCAGCTAATAAGTTTTTAAAGTTATACATTTCCACCAACAGCTTTCACATGTATGTGTTTTTTAATGGCATTTTGTGAAATGTTTTCATGAATAATTTGTTTAGGCTCCTTCGTCAACGATCAGACCATTCATCCGCCTCGACCTTAACATGGTCCATCTGACTAGACCAGGGCTCGGCGACCTTTGGCTCCGGAGCCGTATGTCTTTAATCCCTCTGCTGCGACTCCCTGTGGCCTTGGAAAATAAATGATTTAATTAGTTTTTTATTTTTTATTATAATTTGTTAGTTTTTTATATGCATTTATAAATTAGAAGATTATGGGTGATCTTGTAACAATAAAATAATGTTTCATTTACTTAATTATGTTTAATTAGCTGCCGATGTGCGACACCTGCCGGCACGTGATCTATATAAAAAGTCCTTTTTTATTCAGGGTGACGGCTGACTGCACGCTCCAGTACATGTAATAAAAAGATGATGTCACACAGAAGCAGATGGCATTTTTGGTTTGGCTGCAGGTGGATAATTTAAGTTTGGGTTTTTATTTATTTCATAAATGCGAGTTGGACTCAAATAGACACTGAGGATTTTATTGGAAAGCGACCTTCAACCCAACTACTTTTTTTCCCCTCAGTTTAATTTTTTTTTTCTTTTTACAGACATACGATTTAATTTACTCTGTAGCTATTCATTGATTTTATAAATGCACACTATAGTTTTTTTATACATAGCATGAAGGTAAAAAAAAAAATAAAAAAAAAAACGATATATGCAGTGTTTTACTTATTTTAGATGTCAAAAGGGTTTTGTGGCTCCCAGTGGCTCTTTTAGTGTGTAAGCCACACTCCACATGGCTCTGAGTTTATTTCAAAAGTAGTTTTTTCATCTGGTAACTATGATGTAACCTGATCATTACTATTAAGAAGCGAATTCTGATCAAAAAATCTTTATACTCTTTTCGTCATGTATAGCGTGCATGTGTCACAAACTCTGGTACGGAGTGAAAGTCATTAGAAAAAAAGGCTTCAGTTCGTTAGGGATCATAAAGACTGGACTTTGGAGTGATGTAAAAGGGTCATGTGACCTGATGAGTCCAGACTGAGCCTATTCCAGAGTGATGGGCGTGTCAGGGTAAGAAGGGAAGGACATGTCCACTGTACAAGCCTCTGGAGACAGTGTTATGATCTGGGGTTGATCAGTTACTCAGGTCGAGACTCAGTAACGTTTTGGGGCAATAAAAATGAAGTCAGCTGACCACCTGAATGTACTGAATCACCAGAGTATCAAAATGTTATCAACTTTTTTGGGGGGCTGGGCAGTGTATAATAGGAACAAAAATCTCAGATTTGTTTTTAGACAAAGTCGTTCAAACGGACTAGTGGCCTGGTGCGAGGTGAACTAATTACTTACCGTTTGAAAGAAATTCAAAAGTTAACATCGAGCCCTGATCATACGGATCACATCATTTCCTTTATTGCACTTTTTTAAATGCCCTACACTCTACGCTGGGGCTCTTGGCTGGTGTCCTGGTTCCTCGGCCTGACGTCTGAAAGATCTGCACCGCTCTGCATTATCGACATTTGCATACACGTTATCACCCCAGGAAAGCCCCACACCCTAACAACCCGAGTGAGCATATACAAAGATGCACAGAGATATCGCAGCAAACGTATGCCATGCTGCAGTGTTTAAGCATGTTTACAACCAATATTACCACAGCAAGCAAAAGTATTTGCGCCTCTATATTCATTTCCTGCTTACAAACAGGAAGTGTGGTAATCTTAAGCGTGCAGGCACGTGTGCGCGCATTGGGCGCGGAGCCACACCTACTGCGATGTACTTATTATTCGAAGCAGCAATTTAAATTTCATGTTAGAAAGAAGGATCAGGACGTGAATGCACCCCATCTCCTAGTTCTACGTACATCCACTGTATGTTGTTTTTGGACTTTTTCTTGATGAGGTGCACCCCCTCCAGGACGTTGGTGATGTCATAGAGACGTCGCTTCTGGACGTTGAGTGCCTCGGCCGCCTGGTTGAGATCCACCACGCCGTCTGATGACTGGCCCAACAGCTGCACGAACTTCTTCGTCAGGAGGCCCAGGGACGTGTCGTAGCGAGTCTTCTCTGACGGAGACTTGGGAGCTACGTGGAGAAGTTATGAGAAGACTCAACACCACATCAACAACAACACCACATCAACAACAACAATTCCTTACATTTTATCAGACACCTGATTCCTTTGGATAGTAGCTAGTACGTATTTTGTTAAAATTAACAATAAATGGAAAACTTGGGGCGTCATTCATCCAAAACACTCAACACCCACCTTAACTAAGATCTTTATACAGTACATAGAGAAAATATATATACAGAAGCCACATTTTTTTACATTTCTTTTGCAAAATGCTATAAGAACAAAACATATAAGCTTTAACAGAAAAATAAAAAAGTCTGGTGCAGTAACAGTATCATTACTTTTTTACCCCGTAGTAACACAATCAGCACTAAAATTAAATGCTAAGACTGTCATCACCATTCAGTTTGAATCCAACCAGAACTGGATCGGTTCTTACTTTTGTTGCCCTTCAGCACAGCCAGCGGGCCTCCATTCTGGGTCTTGGGGGTTTTCGCTACTTCACTTGTGTAGACGTGATCCGAGTCATCGAGAGCCAAGCGCCTCTTCGCCTGTGGACGGCGTTCATAAGACATTCAGACAAGATCAGCAACCATGTTGCTTTCACAGCTCTACTAATGTGAGATCAGCAATAAAACAAAAGCAAAGCAGATGGAAAACTGCAGCTGGAAAAAAAGTCTGGCGTTCCTGTCTGGGATTTAGTTCAACCTCGTTTGTATTCCAGACGAATATTTTGCAAATATTAAGCAAATAACCGACAGAGAAACCCCCGCCATCGTAGACGTCCATCAACTCATGTTAAACTGGAAAATCTTACACACAAGCAACTTAATTTAGAGCGCAGCATTAAAACTAACTGGCTTTAGAATCCGGAAAAAGTTAATACATCTGATATTACAAGGAATAAGGTCATAGGTTCTGATATTGAAGGTCACAAGAAGTAAAGTCTGTAGCAGAGCTGGATGATTTGTTTTAAAAATAAATAATCTAACAATAATAACATTGATTACTGTGTAATACTGCAGTTGTGATTTAAACTGCGATATGTAAATATTAAATGCACCATTTTGTATTTAAACAGATTTATTGGGGGTAATTATTAAAAAATTAAATGTTTCTTGATATTTATAAGCAAATACGCACGTTAGAGTAAAAAAATCTACCGAGATTCCCGACTATGTTCATATTATCAGTGATAAATTGCAGCCTTTTGCAATTAAATAATCACACCAGTGCGTACCGTAATTTACTTTTTTTCTTCTTCTTTTTTTACACGGTTAGTTGTGCAGCACTGGGCTGTAGATTGTGATATTAAGGTTACGAAAAGACTAAGACCAGCATATTGTGGTATATTTACATATATGATGTAATGTAAGGCATCAGTAACATTATTAAAAATAAATAACATTTGACATTAAAATGAAGAAACAGTAAATTTAGATTACAAGCAGAAAAAAGGGAATAAACTCGCCACAAATTCTAACAATTGGATTGTTCCTAATATGAGAATCTACAACTAGCAAAACATAACTTTTTAAATATCCAAACTTAAATCGTTCCTGAAGCAGAGCTGTGCGCGGACCAGAAACCCAAACATTTCTCTAATTTGTGATTCATGTCGTTCCTGTTAGCAAGACTAAACTGTAACGTAGATTACTGGCTAACTAGCTAGCGAGTTCAACACTCCAGCTGTTTGAACAGCTGCTTCATATCACTTTTTGTTGTACTGAGAGTGGCTACTAAGTGCAGATGGAATTAGTGACGCGATATCAGGTTCCATGTGAAGCCAAACTCAAAGAGAGTCTGAGGTACTGTAATGAGTGTGTAAAGGAAAGAAGTTAAGGCGTTAGCCAAGTGTGTGATGTCCTCAAACATCGACTACGACTTCCTGTTTCGATATCATAATTAGCACTAGTGTTACACTGAAAACACACCAAAATTACAATAGTTAAACTAACCATGTGTATATAAAATATCATATTTAGATTTGTATCATTGGGTCGCTCTAAAAGCACTGGTCAGTCTTCAGAAACAATTTAACTCATTTACTTCAAAACAAACTAACACTTTTTTGTACAAGCCTGTTTGACTATAAATTTCTTATCTAATAAATGCAGAGAAATAATATTGGGAAAAATATGCAATTATTACTTTTTGGTTTGTAAAAGGTTCGTAAAGATTTCGTTAAACATTAGATAAAGCCGCGACGCACTCTTGCGTAAATTTTAGTTTTTCCCCCCTGAACTACTTCCTGTTTAGACACCACCGCTAACAGAGACGCTAATAAACGCAAACAATAAATAACAAAATTGATCAACAAAACAACTTTAATATTTTTATGGTTTCTGTACGCGTCCAAATTTTAACTTATTGCGCAGCTCATCTGCCTTTATTAATTATTTTACTTTTTAAAGCGTGATAATGAGTCTTTGATGTCTTCCTGCGTCACTTTTCAACTTCCTGTTTTTTCTGACGTCACACATCATCATACCAGGCAGAAAAATGACAGATTTCTGGATTAGATCCAATCCAATCCAGAGATGTGGATCGAATTCCCCAACCCACACACACACACACACTGCAGGAACGAGTTAATTCGTTGTGTTGTGTATGAGACACAGGGTTAGACTAAACCCCTCCTGACTTCCTGTGTCACTTTTTACTGATGAGGTTTAATTCTCTGCAGGAAAACTACTTCCTGTTTGGACCCTGCTCCGTTACCATGACTACAGAACGCGTTAATTAAACAATACGAGAGTAAATTAAAGTTCATTAAACCCTGGAGTAGAGATGCGGCCACGGATTCGAGGTGTGTGTGTGTGTGTATGAAGTTGCAGCTGTGTGTGGGCTAGTCGGTTAGCGTTAGCCCGTGTGCGGGGTGTGATTAAATGTTTTGGCCCCCCCCTGTCCCCGGTGCAGTTAGTCGGTGTTACCGGAGGCCGTCCCAGCGCAGGTCTCTGTCCGCTCTGTCCGGTGCCGGTGGGGGTGGTGTAGAGGCTCGCGGCCGGAGACTCGGACACACACACGGCGGCGGCGGGAGTGTGTGTGAGGCGCGGCGGCGGTGCGGGCAGCGGCGGCGGGGTGATGATGTGGATGTAGGTGGTGGTGTGTGTGTTCGCACCGACCCCGGTAATGATCAGACTGTCCGGGGCCGCGGCTGAGATCGCTCTTCTCATCGTCTCCAACGCGCCTCCTCTGTGTGTGTGTGTGTGTGTGTGGCGCTTCTCTTTCTCTCTTCCGACCGAGTTTTTCACCCCGATGCGCTGCTTTAATGCAGGAAATACTGCCCTGGCATGAACGATGAGCCCGTGCCCTGCCGCCCTGGCCGCGCTCCGGGTGATATTAGACCGATAAACGCGCAGATGGCTCGGATTTAAGAAGTTAGCGCCGAGCTCGGGGGCCGCTGCGCCGCGCGCTGGACGGAGGGAGAATGGCGCCAGGAAGCTGGCGGGGACTCGGGCGCGCGAAACTCAGATCTCCCGCGCGACACTTCAAACCCGATTTGCATCTTGCGCAGGATTGGTCGCTTTACATCTGAGCCACGCCCTCCGGCCCTTCTCTCAGCCACTAGCGCTCCGCGACGTTGACGAGCAGCGAGGAAGGAGAGGAGGGGCCGTGCGCGCCGGAGTCTGATTGGTCGGTGGCAGCACGCGTACGGTGACGTCACAGACCCGAGGCGGAAGAAAGATAAACACAGAGACGGAAGCGATAAACATCCACATCAAACCGTTCATGATCTCAACAAGAACCTCCAGAAAAGTTCACTTTATTGGTCTTAAATAATAAAAAGTATTTAAAAAAAAAAACATTTATTTCATACTAGTTTCATATTCCTGACAAGGTTAAAGAAGTTCACCTCATAAATATTACACTGTATTTATTTATCCTGTTCGTGGAAATTCTGCAACCAACAGGGAGAATAAAACTAAAAGAATGGATTCCTCACTTTTATTATTATTATTATTATTATTATTGTGAAGTGATACAATGTTTTTGGTGGCAACTTTAAAATTATATGAAAATAATTGTATTCATAAATCTTTTAATTCCACGTTAAAGGATCTAATTATCTTTTTCCGCCTCAGTAACAAATTATTTGAATCCACTGTCCACTTTTATATGTTAATGGCCAAATTCTACATCTATAATTATCCTAAATCACTTCCTAATATATCTCCCTTCTTCTGTGAAATACAAAACCTTTTGAACTCATTTCAAATCCTCACTGTTAGTGTCTCGACATTCAGATTTAATCAATTAAACACTACTTATGTTTCTCTATATTTTTCCATTCTTTATTTATTTGTTGGTTCTCTCTATCAGTTGTTTTTTATTTCCATATCCTTTACTAGATATTTCCTTATACTGTATATCTTATTTTTTGTAACTGTGAATAGTTATTTGTATAAGTAATTTATATATACAATATGTATATATATATATATATATATATATATATATATATATATATGTGTGTGTGTGTGTGTGTGTGTCACAACCTTTACCTGCACATGGAGATCTGAATATAAATGTGCATTATTTAAAACCACAGTTTTACAAGAGTTATCTTTTAAAAATTGATTTTGCTGCACTAATAAGCACATTTATATTGATAAGCAACAAGAAAATAGATAGATAGATAGATACTGTAGATAGATAGATAGATAGATAGATAGATAGATAGATAGATAGATACTGTAGATAGATAGATAGATAGATAGATAGATAGATAGATAGATGGATCGATACTGTAGATAGATAGATGATCCTGTAGATAGATAGATAGATAGATAGATAGATAGATAGATAGATAGATAGATAGATAGATAGATTGCAAATGATGCTACTTAGTAAATCAGATTGCAAACTGGCAATTCAAAATAAAGAAAAATAAATAAAATTGTCAGTGTATGCATGTGTTTGTAAAGTGACAGTGAATAATGGGGTATACAGTGAAACTTTGGATTGCGAGTAAGGTGGTTTGCGAGTGTTCGCAAGACGACCAAAGATTTGTAATAAATTTTGATTTAAAAAACGAACAAGTCTTGGTTTACGAGTACAAGGTATCATGTATCACGCATGCGCTTCTTTTTTGACGCCAAGCGTCACGTGATCACAACTGAGCCAACAGTTTTTCTCTCTCTTGCACTTGCGGAATTGTGGGTAATCGTCTCCCCTGATGGGTCTTAGTGCGCATCTCTGGTATAATCAACATCCGTGCACGCGTGTACTATTTACTATGACACCGTGACCATGTGTGTGTGTCACTATAACACTGCGACCACTGTGACACACACATGGTCAAAGTGTCATAGGAAACAGTACATGCACGGATGTTGACCCCTCGTCTTACACAGTAACACTTTCTCCTCTTTTATTTAAGTTTTTCACATGCACACACACACACACATTTGCTGAACTGATCTTTGCGATAAGGTCTCGCAAGTTATGGGATAATGTAGGAGGATAGATTTTCTATAATTGACAGGAGTTTGTTCAGTGTTCTGTTGTCCCTCTCTGTCTCCTCAATGATAAGTTTGTGTCTGATTATGTGTTCAGCCTTGCAGATGATTTTATTTATCCTGCCTTTATCCCTGGCACTGATGCTGCTCCCCGCGCAGACCACAGCACTATAAAGGGAACTCGACACAACACACTGATAAAACATTTCTAGCCTCCTGCTGCATACGTTGAAGGATCTGAGCTTTCTCAGGAAATAAAGTCTGCTCAACCTCTTATACACAGCATCAGTGTTGGTCCTCCAGTCCAATCTGCTGTTCAAGTGAAAACCCAAATACTTGCAGTTGTCCACAACACCAACCTACATACATATATATATATATATATATATATATATATATATATATATATATATATATATACACTCAGCAAAAAAAGGAAACGTCCTCTGACTTTCAACTGTTTTTACTTTCAGTAAACTTAATGTGTAAATATTTGTATGAACACTAAAAATAAACTAAAAATAAAAAATAAACTAAAAATGTTTCCCAATGTGTCCCTGAATGAAGGGAGGCTCAAAATCAAAAGTACCAGTCAGTATCTGGTGGCCACCAGCTGCTTGAAGTACTGCAGTGCATCTCCTCCTCATGGACTGCCTATTGCGGACAGTCTGAGCACTGATGGAGGGATTGTGTGTTCCTGGTGTGACTCGGCCAGTTGTTGTGGCCATCCTGTACCTGTCACGCAGGTGTGATATTCGGATGTACCCATCCTGTGTGGGTGTTGTTACACGTGGTCTTCCACTGCGAGGATCAGCTGTCCTTCCTGTCTCCCTGTAGCGCCGTCTTAGGTGTCTCACGGTGCGGACATGGCGATTTATCGCCCTAGCCACATCAGCAGTCCTCATGCCTCCCTGCAGCATGCCTAATGCACGTTCACGCAGATAAGCAGGGACCCTGGGCATCTTTCTTTGGGTGTTTTTCACAGTCGGTAGACAAGTCTCTTTAGTGTCCTGCATTTTTAGAACTGTGACCTTAAATGCCTACTTTCTGTAAACTGTTAAGGTCTTAACGACCATTCCACAGGTGCATGTTAATTAATTGATTATGGTTAATTGAACATGCATGGAGAACATTGTTTAAACTCTTTACAATGAAGATCTGTAAAGTTATTTGGATTTTTACAACGTTATTGTTGAAATACACAGTCCTGAAAAAATGACGTTTCTTTTTTTGCTGAGTATATATGAAGATATACAAAAGGCTATATACCGTGTACTTCTTTTGCTACCTTTGGACTGTTTGTGAATTTGTCTAAGCTGCATTTAAATGATAATTTAAGCTGCTTTGCGACAATGACAATTGTTAAAAGTGATACAAATAAAATTAAATTGAATATCCCGCCTCGTGCCCTAAGGCTCCTGGTATAGTCTCCAGGCTCCCCCTGACTCAGGATAAAGCGTTATGGATGATGAGTGAGTTTGTTTTATAAGTATACCTATGCTGTACATTGGTGAAGTAAGTCTTTGTAATAATAATATCTTTATTAATATAAAAATAAATAAATAAATAATAATAATAATAATATATAATTATTGCACTTCACCAGATATTGAAGTACTTCTCAGTACCGAGCAGCAGAGGGCGCTCTACGAACGACACAAGTTTTCCTGATTCACAACAATTATACTTTAATTATTAATAACCATGTTTATTGTTAATGTCCGCGTGGGAATTATAAGCTATGACGTAGAATTTCTGAGTTTTATAATAAAATAATGTTAATTTCTGTCTTTATAATGAATGACTACACAGTCCACAGTCTGTTACTACAGAAAAGTCAAAGCGTTAATATAGGTAAATTAAATAAAAACATTAACTATACAGTGTATATTAATAGCTCTGTCCTGTCCACCAACACGTGCTGTCTTTGTGCTTTAAGACGTTAAACCGACATTAAACCGACTGATTTCTGCCACACGAGTAGAGAGAGGCGCGCGCCGAAGCCGACTTGTGGGTGTGACCAATAAAAATACAGTGGGCGGAGTCGAAGGTGATGTTGCCAGATTGAACATTTATGGTAGAAATACAGTATACAGTACAATATTGTTAATTATTATATATCATATTATTTAATGTATAATAATACAGCTAAGAGCTTTGTTTTTTACGTATTGTGTTTGTTTTTAAATTGTGTATCAGGTAACAAAATTGTTTTGTTAATAAGAAAAAGTCATTTGTGGTGTCAATTATATAATAATAATAATTATTATTATTATTTTAAAAAAACAAGAATAACACTACCTTCCATCTTCATTCCGCTTTATTCATTTAGTTTTTAAAACATTTTTTAAAAGATACAGAAAACTATTTGTTTTCGGTTTTTTATATTATTTATATTCCTGTATATGTTTCAGTAGGCTGTTTGATTAAATAGATGATATAGATGAAATAGTTATTTATTGTTGTATTTAATTTTAAACTATACAAACTATAAAGTGCGTTTAACTTTTATTTCTAAATACCATAATTATATAAGTTCTTTAATTACTGAGCCGAATTAATATTAACTGTGTACTAATAACACCCAGTCACACATTAAACACTACCGGACTGTGTAGAGTGTGTATGTGTTTTATACCACCCTGGCAACCCGTGTGCTCTCCCCGCTCCTCTCCCGCGAGTTTCTCCAGCGCTGGACTGGGAGCTGTGTGATGGTGCTGCGTGGATGGAGTGTCACTGGGGTTAACACTCAGAGGGGTGGGGATGACGCTCGGATCTCCAGCCTGGTACAGGATCTTATAGAGGTTGGGGAGAGTTTATAGAGTTTTATAAGTTAAGGGGAGTTTAATAAGTTTTGTGGAGTTTAGGGAGTTTTGTGGAGTTTTGTGGAATTTAGGGAGTTTTGTGAAGTTTTGTGGAGTTTAGGGAGTTTTGTGGAGTTTTGTGGAGTGTAGGGATGCAGAATGGATCCCCAGTCAAACCTCCTGCTTCAAACCACGGGCTGCTCATGGCTGAGTCCCATCAGTCTGTTCCTGGGAATTCCTCTAGATCAGGTAAGAGCCCTGGTGAATTTCTCAGACTTGATCTTCATGATTGAGATCGACGTGACGGACGCAGGTTCATATAAGTGGTTCTCGGTAAGGTGTACTGTATACCGTGAATACGAGACTGGAACTTTACTCGGACTTAGAACTTTGCCTGCACTCTAGGTCAACTTCATCATGTGCCAGATGTTCGGCCTGGCTGCCTCCTTCTGGTTCCGGCTGTTTCTCCATCCTGAGCGGGTCGGTCCAGCCGTGCGTCACGCCATCGCTAGCGTCTTGGGGTCGTCCTTCGTTATATTCTGCTTCGGCTGGTAAGACTGATAGAAATTCTTGCATTTCTATTCTTTGTCAGTGTGTGTGTTTGAGAAACCCGCAGGACCTGTCCTGTGACCCCTCTCAGTCACTTCACCTGCTGACTAATTAATTGCACACACAACCTAAAAGCTCGTCTCGTCCTGCAGGTATTCCTTGCACGTCTTCGTCCTGACGCTCGTCTCCTACGTCATCCTCCACAGAGCAAGCACACACACTGTTCACTGGTAAGAACTTCCTCCAATCAATGCTTTTTAAGCATGCCGTGCTCTCTCGTAAAACAGGACGTGAGGTGTGTGTGTGTATGTGTGTGTGTGTGTGGACTCACCTGATAATCTCGTTCTGCTGCCTGTTGATACTTTTTAAAGGACAGGAATGTAGGCGAGGTATGGTGGTCGCCCAAGACCTGGTTTATCCAGAATTAGCTGAATGTCACACAACTCCATAGCTGTAAGGCGTTTAAAGCTCTTGGCAAAATCACCAAAACATGACAAATATCGTAACCTAGAATACGTTATAGCAGCTATAAAAAGTTCTGATCAAATAAAATGAAAATAAATTAAGCAGCTTTGTTAGAAAATCCAAACTCTTTTAGATCTGACGCTACTGACTCCTTCCACACGTGTTGAAAATTGATTATGTTCTTTGCTAAATAACATTTGTTTCCATTTAAGTTCTGTTTATTATTAGTCTCGGATTACGTCCCTGTGAATGAGCCGTTACTATAGAAACCTTTAAGAGCGAAAATACATCAACACCCTCTGTCCAATCAGAAAGCAGAACTCAGAACTTCTTAGGTGAGCCTAAGAACCTGTAACTGTCCCATCATATCACAAAGAGCTCTTGAATGACCCTTTTTGTGTCAGAGCACCAAGAAGCTAAATGATAAATCTGCAACATAATCATGCCATGACCTTTCTGTTAAGGTTATTCTTCAGGGGTTCTTTAGGGGCTCACTTGATAATTATGGGTTCTATGCTTGTAAAAAAAGATGTCTACTTGGAACCATTTCTGATATGGAACATCTTGGCCTTTTGAGATCACCTTGAAGAGTTACTCCAGATTCACAAACTGAATGGTGTATGCTCGTGTAGAACGTTTATGGATCCTAAGATGTGATTTGCAGCTAAGTGAGAACAGCGGGTGACTTGTTTTGTCAACGTTCCACAGCATTAAGCAGCTCAGGGTTGTTCATTAATGAATACAGATTCCAGTTCTGAGCGTGTCACTGTGGTGTAAAAGACATAAAACGCTTTGAGGAGGTGCTGCCATAGGAAGATACACTATATTGTCAAAAGTATTTACTCACCACTCCAAATCATCACGTCCATGGTTAAAGGTGTATAAAATCAAGCACCTAGGCATCCAGACCTTGTTTCTACCAATATTTAGGAAAGAATGGGCTGTTCTCATGACCTCAGTGAATTCTAGCGCGATACCGAAGGTGATAGGCTATGTAAAATCACAGAGCCGGGTCAGCGGATGCTAAGACACCATAGTGCATAGAGGTCACCAACTTTCTGCAGAGTCAATAGCAACTGACCTCCAAACTTCTCGTAGCTTTTAGATTAGATCAAGAAGAGTGTGTAGTTTTGAAAATATACAGTATCACAAACATGCAGATCAATTAGATCTGTAATAAAAGATTTCTTTTTTAGTCTCCATTTCTAATACTTCATTCGCTTCCTTTTCTGTTTGATGTGTAGTTTATTTATTTATTTATTTTTTTAAATAATTTTATTCCTTTTTTCTTTTTCTGCTGACTGGCTTTTTTTTTTTTAGCTTTTTTGTTGTTTGTTTGTTGTTTGTTTGTTGTTGTTTTTTGTGGGGTGGGGGGAGGGGTACGGTTAGAAAAAAAAATAGTGTACCATGTATGTATGTATACGTAACTTGTTTATATTTCCAATAAAAAAGACTTTGATAAAAAAAAAAAAAAAGAATAGTGCGTAGAGAGCTTTATGTAACGGGTTTCCATGGCCGTGCAGCTGCATCCAAGCTTTACATCACCAAGTGCAATGCAAGGCCTAGGATACAGTGATCTAAAGCACGACACCACTGGACCACTGGAGTAGTGGAGATGAGTTCCCTGGAGAGAGAAATCACGCTTCTCTGTCTGGCAATCCAATGGACACGTCTGGGTTTGGCGGTTGCCAACTGGTACTAGTGACCTACAGTAGTGACCCAATATAAGGATCTAATGACTAATAACTAATGACGCACACTTAAGGACTGTTGTAAGTTGCTCTGGATAAGAGCGTAATTGTAAATGTTGCCAGAACATTTGTCTGATTTTATTTTGCCAGGTGTAAAGTTTGGTTGGAGCGGGGGTGATTATGATGTACGGTTGTTTTTCAGGAGTTGGGCGCGGCCCCCTCAGTTCCAGTGAATGGAACTCTTAGTGCTTCAGCATACCAAGACATTTTGGACAATTTCATGCTCCTAACTTTGTGGGAACAGTTTGGGAATGACCCCTTTCTGTTCCAACATGACTCGCACCAGTGCACAAAGCAAGGTCCATAAAGTCATGGGTTAGTAAGTTTGCTGTGAAAGAACTTGATTGACCTCAACCTGATAGAACACTTTTGGGATGAATTAGGGCAGAGACTGCGAGCCAGGACTTCACAAATGTGCTTCTGAAGAAATGACCAAAAACTCCCATAAACACACTCCTGAACCTTGTGGAAAGCGTTCACAGAAGAGTTGAAGCTGTTATACTGTAGCTGCAAAGGGGGCGGGGCCAACATCATATTAAACCATATGAGAACTATTAAACTGGATGTTGCTCAAATTCATATGCAAGTGAAGGCAGGCGAGAGAATACTTTTGGCAATAAAGTGTATCTTAAAAAATATATTATATAATGGCATTTTATTCTTACACCTTGACTAAATAAGGAACATATTGGAAAAGAAAACAATTAGTATAAACGTCAATTAAAACTAGCTACAATTTCTAGTTTATTTCGGAGAATGGGATAAGCAAAAAAGCAGTTTACTCTAAAAAACATTTGGCTGTAAAAACACTCAGTGAGTGCATCTTAAATACATGAATTACAATTTTACACACCTTTAAATATGTGGAATACATTTTTAAAGGTTACATTTTCTTTTAAACAATATGGAATGGTCGTTAAATATGATATATTTTATTTAGAATTGTATCAGATATTAAAATCCACAAATCATTAAGTCCGGAAACTAACTGTTGTATAGGTTCTATGATCATCGTAGTCAACAAAGTGCCTTAAGTTTATTATTGTAGTGAAAATATCTAAAAGGAGCCTGATAATATAAGTTAATATAGCTTTACTTATTCTCAACACTAATTAACTAATTAATTCTCTCCGCTAACGTTTCCCCCGTTTTCTCGTTCCAGGTACTCGATGTTAGCGGCGATGGGCTACCTCACGGTGTGCCAGGTCAGCAGGGTCTTCATCTTCAACTACGGTGTTCCAGCCACAGACTTCTCAGGGTGGGTCTCAAAACGGTGGCGCCATCGTTTTTCCTCGCTCTGGTGGCGAATGGACGCAGAGCTAAAACCATTCAGCCCAACTCTGCAAGAAGAAAAGATGAATCACATGGAAGGAGAAAAGAAATCTGAAGTGAGAAGAGTTAATTAGGCCTCTGCTGATGATAAATGCTAACAAGATATCACCTTATATACAGGGTGGGCCAGACGTTTCCATACAAAGTAAAAATAAAGAAATATTTTTATAAGAAACAATTTCATCATATAATATGCTCTACATGGTTACCGTTGTAAAAAAACAAACATGCGATCATTTCCTGATCCAGCCATCAGTTTTATTTCAACTTGTTGCTCTTTTTAAAAAAATAATTTTTTTAACGTTATGGCCCACCCTGTATATTAGTGGTAAATTAAAGATTTATGGAAAAAAAATAGGTCAGGAATCTTGAGCTAAGCTAATGCTAGCTCACTACCATCAGCAGTGGTCAATTATAATTACATATTAATATGGTATAAATATCATTGTAGCTAGCTTGAGCAATCCATAAAGTTTGTATGGATAGTTATGCTTTCCTTTCAGAAATCCTGTTAGATAAGCTAATCAGCATTAGCAGAAATAACTTTAAATGTCTGTTTATATGATTGACCTATAGTTTGGCTTGTGTTAGCTAGCTAGTGCTTAAGATGTACAAACTTGTCTGTTACAAGTCCTCAGGTTAGCTCATGTTATGCTAGCTATGCTATGTTAGCTGTTTCTAACTCTAACTCTAATTAATAGTTCTGATAAATCAGCTTAAAGATTCTATCAATTTATATTACGTTAGCTAGCTAAAAATCATTAAATCATATATATAAAAATATTTATAATTATATTGTCAGTATTGTTAGCATGAGCATTATGGCCAGTCATGCGTTACCAAAAAAAAAAGTGTTCACTTATAGTAATCTGGTCATTGAGCTAATTAGCTAGCTGGGACTTAAAAACAGCTGTAAATTATAACGTTCTGTGTATTTTCTGTCTGAAACCCTGTCAGGATGTAGCAGTGAGGATAATAACTGGCCAAAATTGAAAATAGAAATTATGCAAATTTGACCAAACAATTATTTAAGATGAATTTTGTCATTTTAAATTCATGGCTAATCCTTGCAGTGGAAATTCTGAACATTAATAAATTAGTGGAAACAACACACACACACACACACACTCTCGGTTACTCACTTTAGCCACACCTTATGACTGTATTTTTCTGCTTATCTGCTGAGCTTGTTGGTTCTCTTTTACTGAAACTTTGCAACACACCCTTAATCTAACAAAGGTGTGAGCTCACCCTGAGCAGGGCGGGTCACCTGGTCTCGCCATGCGAGTTTGGCTCATGATACACACTCTAATTGTCACGGCCTGAGACCCGTATTTACACTCATTCACTCAGCTGAAAATGTGTCTGATAAGAGCTCTTAAAGTGACACTATGTGTAAATCCGTCTGCAGAATTCAGGCCACGCCCCTTAACTGAGGCTGGTACTGATGTGCAGTGACCCCAGTGAAACCAGGACAACTGCGTAAACTAAATTATTCACATGTTTCTGATAAATAAAGTCAGGGTTGTCATGGTGACTGTACCTCAGTTTTGCTGAAATTCCAGTAATGTGACCTAGCTTACTGCTTAACCAGCTGTTTAAGTTATTTAAAACTTATAAAACTTATATGCATATAAAGTGTCTCCTTCTTCAAATGTTCAACACTTTCTGACCAATCAGAGTGCAGATCTTAACGCTGCACTGTATTAAAATATAAAGCATGTAATGTGGTCATCTGTGAAAGATGGTGAAGCTTGGGCAAAGTCGTAAATCTCCAGGGTGATGTTTAAGAATGTGGTTTCTTCAGAGGTCAGATGATGATTAACAAAGTGCAGGAGTATCTCCTGAACCTCTCATACCTAAAACAATGAGAGTTTTAAAAGCTACGGTGCGGCTCCACCAGGCCGAGGAGAACAGTGTGGCGCCATCGTGGTGCTTCTTCTCCACTCAAACAGAGTCTGTCCAGAGACATGCAGGTTAGGCTAATCGGCGTTCCCTATTTGCCCTTAGTGTGTGAATGACAATCGGGGCGTCGAGCTAGCAGCCTGACCCCTAAAGTAACTGCCACAGAAATAACAGATATATCTTCATGGTGGCGAGTATCCGTCATCAGATGTACACGTGGACGGACCAACGTAGCAAAATAAATAAATAAATAAATAAATACAATAGATGTATATAATTAAAAATACCAGGAAAATATTTTAGGCGATCCAGACCGAAAACAAACAATAAACAAGGCATACAAATCAATAAAGTTCTGTGTAAGGAGATGTTTATTTATTGATTTATTTCTTTTATGGATTTATTTAAGATTTATGGAAGAAGTCTCCAGTTTAAGGCAGGTGTAAGTTTTCCAAAATCTACTTTTAACTGTATTTATTTGCTCAGCAGTCGCGTAACTGCTACATTCTCAGTTTGCATGCAGCGTTCCGTTATTTAAGCATCCTCTTTTCCTTACGTATTTGACACCTCTAATTTCAACTCTTAAAAAAACATACTCTGGTGACGCGACGCTGTGATCACACCAGCTGTGATTTCCTCACTGTCTGACAGGAAGTGGCCATGCGCCCCTAATCATGCACTTGGGTCAGATGTTAGGTTCTGACACTTGACATAACAGCTCCTTGTGACTAAAGCACACAATTCCTCTTTCTGGATTTGATTCCATAGTTTCCTCTCTCTCTCTCTCTCTCTCTCTCTCTCTCCTCAGGCCACTGATGATGATGGTGCAGAAGATCACCACTCTGGCCTTCCAGCTTCACGATGGTAAGATTCGCTTCACTCTGAGGAACTCTGAGGTGTGGTGTTCCTTAAGTTCCATGATTCAACCACAGAATATCACGATAACAGCAGCAACACATTAATGAATGCCCCAGAGACGTGTGTTTTTACATTTCTGCTGAAGGCCAGTAAGGTGACTGAGCTCCTGTGATGTCTGCGGATCAGAATTTAGTTCCCTAGTAACACTATGAAACAAAAACACCAGGATTAAAGTGAAAAGAAAGGCCTTCAGTCTTACTCTGTAATTTAGCATTTATTAGCATAAATACGTTATCATAATTCATGAAAACGCCTACAAAGTTATAAAGTAGCCCTATGGTAAAGAGGCTAGCCGCTAACACGAACTAGCAAATGACCTTGGGAGAAAACTTTATAAAGTAGTATTTAAAAAAAAACTTCTAACTTCTAACCCGCAAATGTACATTGTAGCAAACTACCATGTAAACTACGACATGGTACAGTAGTACACCACTGTATGATCTCGTACTATTATCGATAAACACCAGCTACCTTATAGTATAACGGTACTATACCATACAACACTATCGCATTAACTTGGAGTAGTATAATATTAAACAATCTTAATTACAAATTAACAGGCATCGCAGCAAGAAGACCAAGAACAGACCAGCGAAGTAGTAGTTTTTAATGCTTGGTTACTAAAATTAATTCTTTCTTTGTTTTATTTTCCAGGAAAGTGCCGCAAGCAGGAGGAGCTCACTGCAGAACAAAGACGCCTGGCTATAGTGTATGTACACACACACACACACACACACACACACACACAAACACAGTGTGATGAGAACTCACAGGATTGGGACTAAACTGCTGTGTGTCCATGAGAAAACCACTTGTTATTGAGACTCATCAGAATAAAGGCTTCAGTTTGTTAGGGATCATAAAGATTAAACTTTGGAGTGATGGAGAAAGGTCATGTGACCTGATGAGTCCAGACCGACCCTATTCCAGAGTGATGGGCGTGTCAGGGTGAGAAGGGAAGGACATGAAGCGATGCTCCCATCATGCATAGTGTCCACTGTACAAGCCTCTGGAGACAGTGTTATGATCTGGGGTTGATCAGTTACTCAGGTCTAGACTCAGTAACGTTATGGGGCAATAAAATTAAGTCAGCTGACCACCTGAATGTACTGAATCACCAGAGGATCACATCTATGGAGGGTTTCTCCTTCACTGATGGCACGGACATGATCCAGGACTCAGAGTGTGAGAGAGCGGCTCTGGGAGCACGAAGAATCATTTACACACATGACCTGGACACCGCCAAGTGTGTGTGTGTGTGTGTGTGCCCTGAGATAAACTGTGGCCCGCTGTCCTGCGTCTACACCAGCCTTGTGCTCTGAGCTCCCTGGGATAGACTCGACCCCACAAGCGTTATGGAAATAAATGATAAAACAATCTAAGACAGATATTAAGAATAAGACCACGTGGTTTGTTTGTGACAAACACACTCTGCAGCAATACAGCTAACGTATCATTACCATGTCAACACAGTTACAGACTTGCTTATTTTTATCTTATTATTTATCTCCAGTACTGAGGGTCAATCAAGACAAACAGCCTCGTGTCCTTTAAGACTGTTATTTCTGTTGTCATGCCATCGTCCTCTTCTGCATTGTAGCCAAACCAGTCTGTCAGCGTGTGTTGGCTTTCAATCCACCGTGACACAGAGCCGCCCCGGATGGAGCTCCATTACAAAGCATGATTTAAAAAAACAAAGCAAAACAAAACAGGAGATACATAGAGTTTTCCAAGGGGTGCCAATAATTTGGGAACTAAATCAGAAAATTATAACACTTTTATGGTAGATGTCCTATATTTTGTACACAGGTTTATTTCCTTGTATTGTTTCACCATTGCCCCCCCCCCCGCCAAACCAACACGTGTGAATAATTATGAAATGAGGTCAGAGGTCAAGGTCAGGTCAGATGGTCAGGATAAAGTTCAGATGGGAACTAACCAGGATTAAAGATGCACAAATTGCCTGAGATTAGTGTGAAACGGTTACTAAGGGTGTGTGTGAGAATGTTTGTGTGTGCGTGTGTGTGTTAGAGAGAGTGTGTGTTATGGAAGAATGTTCACTTGACCGTGTTTATGTTAAATCCTGAGATGATTCCCACGTGTGTGACGAGGAAGGAAACTCCTTCTGATGACTTCAGTGCACTTGAAGGGTGTGTGTGCACGTGTGTGTGTGTGTGTGTGAAATGAGATGAGTGCAGGCTGAACAGGGAAGAAAAAATCGTGGGCGAAATTCCAAGAAACGAATAAATGCTACTGGACGTTGGAACTGTAGCGCATTCTTCACATACACATCATTGTTTCAGTGAGCAGTGCAGTTTCAGTGCTCACACACACACACACACACACACACACACACACACCTATACTGTCAGTACCTTGGGGAATCCAGCAACTTACACATGCTAAAAGATAAACACTAAAGTACGCATGCTAACACATGAACATGCTAACATATGAACTAGCCTAACGCTTACCAGGCTAAGGAAAGTGCTAACGGTGTACTGTAGATGACTAAGCTACATTGTTAGCCCCGTTTTATCCTGTTGACTGAAACTCTAATCAGCCTTATACATTAAACTAACATTTTAATTTAGTGATTTAAAATGAGTCAAAATGTTTTTACACTGATGCTAATACACAAACTAGCATGAACGCTGTTACTGTATGTGAACGGTTAAACGTTTAGCGGTTATAATGACTGCTTAACTCTTCCACAAGTATTAAGCCGCTCAATGCGATTCGACAGCTATCAGGCTAACCTAGTACTGTAACTACTGTAGCGACGAAATACAAATTAGCATTATGGTAAACAGGCTAGCATAGATACCAGCATTTTAGCACATATGCTAAAACATTAGCTTAATAAAATGCTAGAGTAAATGAAAAAATTATTATTATTTTATTAATTAGGTATAATTTGACGCAGTTTTAACTGCGAGTGCAGTAGAGGTTCCTGTCGCTCCTGTTAATGTGGGAAAAGCACTGCTGTAAGGTCAACTTTAGCCTGTTAACGCTAAGCTGATTAGCCTGACCTGGTAAAGCTAATGAGGGTTTTTTTGTGTTTTAATGCTACAGCACGCGGCCGTCGCTGCTCGAGTACTTGAGTTACACCCTGAACTTCATGAGTATCCTGGTGGGGCCGTGCAGCAACTACAGCGACTACACCGAGTTTATCGAGGGACACCACGCTCACAACAAACTCAAACACAACCTGCAGCACAACGGCTACAGCGCGCACGCGGAACCCTCGCCTGTGGTGAGACACACACACACACACACACACACGCTAGGCAGGAGGCAGTTAGCATGAAGTAGAAACATACTGAATTCAGGATCATTTAAAAAAAGAATTCTTGTTAAAAATAATTAAAATTTGTCTGGAGTAAAAATGTTTAGAAATAAATTCAATAATTTATATATTATTATTTATATTATTATATATTATTTATATAAAGATCTTAGTATGGAATATACCAATTACATATTTAGCATTTTTTTTAGCAAGTTTTTTTTTTTGTTTAAAATTTTTAATAATATAATACGTCCACATGCAAGCGAAATTATTACTACTTCAAGAATTCAAGGATTCTTTATTGTCATACCAGCAAACTTCCATGTTATGGTACGAAATTAGGACACAGGTCCCGTTTAAGCCACATAGATAGCAGAGGATTATAAATATGAGGATGTATTTATATAGGTATATACATGAATATAAAAAAGAGCAGTCAGAGATATATTATGCAAGAATTAAGACGTAAACTATTCGTAGTGTACATTTACAGAAACTATATTGCACACTGTGTACAGTACAGGCCTTTGAGTGGCACAGTAATAAAGTGCTCGCCCTGTCGTCCGGAGATCGCTGGTTCGATTCCCGGGTGCTGCTGTAACCTCGGGCCAGGGGTAGCTCTGTGGTTAAGGCATTGGACTACGGTTCGGAAGATCCCAGGTTCAAACCCCACGACCACTGTTGGGCCCTTCAGCGAGGCATGCTCAGATGTGTAATAAGATAAAAATAAGATAAGAGCATCTGCCAAATGCCTGAATGTACATTGTACAAAACCATAGGATTATATAGTACACTAAAAATATAGAAATATATTGTAATTAAACACTATCTATTGTTAGCATCTTATGATTGTGTTTAATGGGAGAGGACCTACAGAGCACGGCTAGAGTTCAGCAGTCTAATTGCCTCAGGGTAGAAGCTGTTTTTAAGCCTGGTGGTCTTGCACTGAAGGCTCCTCAGTCTTCTGTCTGAGGGAAGAGGTTGAAATAGAGCATGTGCAGGGTGGGTGGAGTCCTTAATAATGTTGAGGGCTCTTCCTCTGCATCTCGTGTACAGTTCGGTAATAGAGGAAAGTAGAGGCGCTGATGGGCCTTTTTAATCAGGCCCGAGGTGTTAAGGCTCCAAGTTTAGTCCTTAGCTATGTGGACGCCTAAATACTTAAAGCTGGAGACCACTTCCACAGCAGCTCCATCAATGTGTAGTGGGAGAGGAGTTCGCTTGTCCTTCCTGAAGTCCACCACCATCTCTTTGGTCTTTTTTACATTGATGCAGAGGTTATTTTCTGGTTTACTTCATATTACTACTACTGTACACTACTACACACTGTGCTTCAATGTTTTAGGACCCTAAAACTAAATATAATGTCATATAAAATTATTTATAAACTGATAAGATATATTTAAAAATATGTAGAAATGGGTTCAATCCAATAAGAATCTATTTTTAAAAGTATTTATAAGTATCTGAAAAAAGTACTTTAACTTTTAAATAGTAATTTTATAAATTGAGGAAAACTAATAATCTGAAATCAATAAAAATGTGCAGAAATAGGTTAAATTAAGTTATTAATAATGAAGAAAAAAATTATGATAATTAAATATGTCTATTATAAACATTATCGATAAATATATTTAAAGTGGAAAAAGATGACTGATTAAACTAACTTAAAAATGAAAGAAAAACAAAAAGTAGTACAATTCTTTGACATATAAATACATAAACAAATAAGTATTTAATTATATTAAGTTAATGTATTGCATTATATAAAAAGAGTTTAAAGTTAATAGTTTTATTATCTAATAATCTTTTTTATGTAGAATCAGTGTTAATTATAAGAAATATTATATGAGAATTAATGCAGAGTCAGAAGCAAAGTTTTCTTTTCCTGAAGTGTGTATAAAATGTTTTGTCTGACTCTGTGTTTCTGTAACATCGTACACATGCTAACCATCCCTAACAAATGCTGGTAAAACCAAGTACCCACAATGCACTGGGTCATTTAGTGGTCTGGCTTTTATACAGCCCAGTGCATTGTGGGTATTGTGGGTATTGTAATGACCCGGGTGTGTTATCCTCGCTCCTCAGCGAGCCGTGTGTCAGAAGTTGATGGTGTGTGTCGGCTGCCTGTTCTGGTTCTTCATCATCACCAGAAGGTTCCCGATCAGCTACAACGTCGACCCGCAGTTCGTTAACGAGGCCCCGATCCTCAGCAGGCTGGCTTACGCCTTCGTCTCCATCCAGGCGGCTCGGCCCAAGTTTTACTTCGCCTGGACTTTTGGTGAGTCGGGCTCCTCCATACTGTTCCTATTGTGTGCTCAGTAATGCTAACTCAGAGCGCGTTCTGTTAGCGCGGTGGCGTGATGTGCTGTTTTAATGGGGCTTTTATAAGAACACAATGTAAGCGTTTGTAGGTGTGACACGGCTACACAATGCAGCTGCTGTTCGGAGTGTGTCCTGCTCCTCAATGCGGTCTGACTGTATGACATGTTCCTCTGTTCAGCTGATGCAGTTCATAATGCAGCGGGATATGGAATTAGCGGACTCGACCAGAATGGCCGAGTGTCCTGGGACCTCGTCTCAAACATCCACATCTGGGAAATCGAGGCAAGTTCATTTAGCGTTGTTCAAAAAAGTAGGATCCAGAGTGACAACTCTAGTATTGCAGAAAAGTAAGTCGAGAAACCCTCAGGTCGAACATCACTCCAGGGAAAGCAGCAGAAGTTTTACATTTACAAAAAAAGTACAAAACGCCGCTTCTTTAAATTTATCAAAAGTAGTGAGCTTGTATTAGACATGGCTAAAGTCTCCCTCTCCCTCCCGTAACACCCAGGAGAGGTCACCCAACCATGTCAACGAGGATTTCTTAATCTGTCGGGAATCTTTTTGTTTGTTTTGTCATGAACGTTAAAACCAGTTGTTAATCATGTGGTGTAAACTGGACATTTGATCTACATAATGCTGTGGGTTGTCGTCAGTGCTGGTCTCAGTTTCAGTCACCTGCTGGGGGATGGGGCGTGTCAGGGTGGGAAGGGCAGGATCTCGCACCGTCAGAAGAACTCATTTTCTCCAGCTCACTCAGGAAAGTCTAACGGCTGTTTCACTTACAGTACTGTGCAAAACTCTCAGGAAGATACGACAGAAAAAACGTAGACTATGTAAACTAAACCTTCAAAGATGAATGGAGAGATTAATGTATGTTTACTCCTCCTGTGGGACGTTTAAAACCAGTTTGTCTCATATTTTCTGAAACTGGTGTTATTTAAAGCAGTAATGTGAAGCGCAACTATAAGATAAAACACGAGCCTTTAGAGCAAATGCATTCGCAGCAGTCCAAGGTGAGACGTGTAAAATACCTGAACTGAGAGCGCAGTGGTATGTGCTAAAATCTAAATGTGGAGTAAAAGTGATGTCATGAAAATGTATGTGTTGGATTTAATAATCTACTTTAAAATAATCTACTAATGTAAATTATTGCTAATTATCTAATGTAGATTATCGCACTGTCACTTTGTTGCTCTTGTTTGCACATTTGCAAGTCCATTTTTTTTGTAAAAGTAGTTCATCTTTTTTCTGATTGTAAATGTATTTTTTTTCCCCATACGCAGACAGCAACCAGCTTTAAATCGTTCATCGACAACTGGAACATTCAGACAGGGGCGTGGCTCAAAGGGTACTGACTATTTATTATTATTATTATTATTATTATTATTATTAATAATAAAGTATAACCCCCTTTGTGTGTGTGTGTGTGTGTGTGTGTGTAGTGTGTGTTACAACCGTGTGCCATATTTCCAGACACCGTTGACGTTCGTGCTGTCGGCACTGTGGCACGGAGTTTACCCTGGATATTATTTCTCCTTCCTCACAGGAATCCCCATCACACTCACCGCCCGTGCCGTGAGTATATACACACACACACACACATACACACACACACACACACATACACAATGTCTGCAAATACCTTTTGGTTTCCTCTTTTTTTTAACCTTAACTCAAAGTAGTTGACAGTAAAGACGGTAATTCTAGTGACATCACAGGTCTTGATGTAATTATGAGAATTGTATTTTTTTGTTTCATCTACACGCTCACGTCCACCCTCTCCTCCGTCTCATGGTTGGCAGGTCCGCAGGAATTTCCGCCACTATTTTCTGCACTCTCGCTCCGTCAAGCTGCTGTATGACGTCATCACCTGGACGGCGACGCAGTTTGCCATCTGTTACACCGTCATGCCGTTCTTAGTGCTGGCCGTCGAGCCGACGCTCATCTATTACAGGCAAGTTACCCGAAGGTTACTCGCTTTCTTTTATTATTATTTAATGTTGCAAATTCATAAAAATATTTGCCCTCATTGTCCTTATGTCACATGTGCGAAGGACAAATAGCTAGCATTGCTAGATTTAGAGAGCACGGCTAGCTCACACTAAAAGTCTCGTGTTACATCTTACTTTCTTGCTGGTTTATTTAAACTTGGCATAACATGGTCATGTTACCATGGCAATCATCATCCCTATTCCTCACCTCAACAAACATTCCTTAACACTACTGAACATTGTTCAGCGAGCTAGCAGTGTTTAGCAGCTAATAGCTTAGCCATCACTGGGACGATCTACTGATTTCCATATGTTTTGTGACATCACAAGCTGAATCGGTTTTAGACGGCAGGACTGAGGAGATAAAACCCAAATCTGTGTATCAGAACCAGTGTAGAAAAGAGCGTTAACTGTGTAAACCGTATGGATTTTTAAAAAACGTGAAAATGAGTGTGTGAGGGGAAAGTAAATAATGGTTCTGTCTCTCTGTCTCTCTCTCTCAGGTCCATGTACTTCCATGTGCACATCATTAGCATTCTGGCGATGCTCGTGCTGCCAAGCAGACCCAGAAGGCCCGATCTCCATGCCCAGCACTCCAACAATAACGTGAAGGGAAAATAAATACCCCGCCGTGTTGTGTGCGCGCGTGTGTGTGTGTGTGAGACTGCAATGGCATGAGGGCTGTACAAAGGACGCTCTGTGTGAGTGACAAAGCGAGCTGGATCGGAGCGTAACCGCCTGCCGTAACATGTCCTCACTCTCGGTTCATGAACACACACACACACAAATATCATGGACGATGATGGCTGAACTGCAACTAGCTATCATGAAGACAAGACAGACTCATTAGATCTCCACTAAGTTAATTAATAATGTCGTTAAGTGTTTTTTATTTTATTTTAACCTTTAAACTTGCGGTGTTAAACAGGTTTGAGACCGGAGCATTAATTTTACGTTGAATGTTGTCTAACTTTATTTTATATATAAAGATATACATCATAATATCACCTGAATGTTTTACACACACACACACACACTTTTTATATATATTACACTGTATGTGTGTATGTATGTATAATGTTGAGTTTGACTTATTTGAGTGTTACTTTTTTTAAAGATGTCTTTTTTGAATAAAATAAAGTGAGAGTTTATAAATAAACTATTCATTCACTGTTCGTTCGTACTGTTCAGCTCGGTCTAATTTACGATTGTTTACACTGTCTGTATAAAAGATTTAAAGGTTAAATGTTAGCTAGCAAATATGCTGAGTTCAATCATTAGATAAGATAATATTCAATTATTTGTCACATGTACTTTACAGCACAGTGAAATGTCTCCTTCGCATATCCCAATTAGGAAACTGGGGTCAGAGCGCAGGGTCAGCCAGCTTACAGCACCCCTGGAGCAGATAGGGTTAAGGGCCTCGCTCAAGGGCTCAACAGTGGCAATCTGGCGATGGGGTTTGAACCCCCGACCTTCCGATCAGTAACCCAGTAACCCACAGCCTTAACCAACTGAGCAAGTGTACAGTATGTTTGTGCTGCAAGAATGACACTTTTCAGTCTGCTGATGATGAAATGTTGCTAATTTAACATCTTTGACGTAAATGCCAATGTTCTTATCCTTTATCTGCTGATCCATTTACAGTGCACAGTTAACCCAAGATAACCTAAGTAAATACTCATTACTCCGGTCTGGCCCTATGTGATAAAGTAATTGCTATCTAAAACTTTTTTTTTTTTTTTTTTTTGACTTGCTAATGTGATTCGGATTCATTGTCCTGCTGCATAACCCAAGTGCACTTGAGCTTGAGTTCACAAACTGATGGCCGGACATTCCCTTTCAGAATTTATGGTTCCAACAATTATAACTAATCGTCCAGGTACTGAAGCTGCAAAGCCCCAGACCATTGTGCTACCACCACCATGTTTGACGATTAATTTAATGCCAAATATAGCGAGACGCAAACCTTCCAAAAAGGTTCAACGTTTATCTCATCAGTTCACAGAATGTTTGCCCAGGAGTCTCGGGTACAATCAAGATGATTTTTTTTGGCAAACGTGAGACATGTCTTTGTGTTCTTTTTGGTCAGCAGTGACTTTCTCCTTTGAACTCCACTTTGGATGTAATTTCTGCCTCCAGTCTCTTTCTTGCTGTTAAATCATAAACACTGACCTTCACTTAGTCAAGTGAGGCCATGAATTTCTTTAGATGTTTTTTTGGGTTCTTTCATGAGCTCCTGGATGACTCGTCGTCGTTTAGTCGGCCAGTCATTTCCAGGAAGGTTCGCCACCGTTCCAAGTTTTCTCCATGTGTGTATAACGGCTCTCACCGTGGTTCACTGGAGTCTCAAAGCCTTAGAAATAACTGTAACCCTTTATAGACTGAAACATGTCAATTACTTTCTTATCTGGTCTTATGCAGAGTCTGAATTATCCAACTTAGGAAAATGTTGATGTTGAAATGAAACGTTTCCATCACTGGATAGATCCTTACACTGGTTAGTAGGTTATTAACGTACCAAGGTTACTAAAATACCATCAATCAAACACTGTTGTTGTTTTTTTCTCAATTACTTTTTCACTTTTTACTTTTAGGGCCAGGTAGATGTGGACAAGTTTTTTTCTCTTAATAAATGTAATCACATTTTAAAGACTGCATTTTGTATTTGTTTGGGTTATCTTTGTGTAATATTAAAATTTAGATTATAATAAAAAAGAAATCAAGTAGGGTCAAATCCTTTTCACAGCACTGTATGTCCGGGGAAAAAGATTAGATTTTATGTTCCAGCAGCTTGCTAACAGCGAAGTCTTTTCAATCATTAGTTAGCATTAGCATTGTGCATGTTTTTCTTCTTTCACCTAGCAAGACAAATTTAAACCACAGTAATGACATTTCTTAATGTGGTGTACAAATTTAGCTCAGCAGGCGATAGCAAAAGTAAGTAAAGCTAAAAGTGCGACTGTAGTTGTACAGAATCGAGGTAATTTACAGCACTTCTGTGTGCTAATGAGTGTTGATGTTCCGCATGGTTCTGGCTAATCGCGCTGTCTCTCCAAATGTCTTCAAGGCTAGATCCCATGCTGTCAGTCATTAGCCAGCATGTATTTCCTGTATTTCCTTGTCACCTAGCAACAGCCTTTTAACCAAACCATTGTGCTGCTACAGTAGATCAGGATTCAATAAAATTGTGTTAGCTATCAATGCTAAGTGAAATTATAGTGTATTTTCTTTCTTTACAGTGTATTGTTCTACAAATATATCATCATGTCTGAGGTAAATGTTGATGTTTTGGATAGTTTGGTCTAGTTTTTAAAGTCACTGTAAATCTTGTACACTAAATATTTTTTTTTTATGTTTTCTCTTAATACTTTATCTAAAACACATCTTGTAATCTTGATGAATCTTGAACCATTCATTATTTGGGCTCTAAATTACTAGAAAAAGTTTGAAAGAGCAACGTGATAAAGGAACAAATCCAGCACTGTCCGGAATGTTCCAGAAGAACATTTTGAAAGATATATAACTGCTGTTGCAAGCCATAAACATCATGATAAGCATCTCATACTGAAGACCAGGCTACTTCAAGTCATCATGAGGACCATCACAGGAGTCACAAATCATTCAATTCCTGTTTTTTTTTTGTTTTTTTGTCCAGGTTTGTAGTAGTCAATATTAAACGTCTCCTGCTCTATAGCGCCTTCACATAACCTGCTGGAACAGAGGAGCCAGCAGCATCATGCTACCGGAGATTTCCTAAAAATATAGAAACCCATTGCGCTCTTGGGTTCATGATCATCATTCCACTCACATTCTCCATATTCCTCAGGCACAAAATTTAGACTTAAGATTTCTACCACCACTACAGTATGTACTTATTAAGTGGTTCTTTAGTATGGAAACACAAATGTTATGGCATTGGTATATCTGTGACTCCTTGAACTTCACCTTGAACTTCGACTTCACCACTGAAGGCGCTAATTCCAAAAATTAAATGACTACTTCACATCTATGCTGCCTGTTGAAGGTACGTGATGGTTTGATTAAATTCCCATGAATAGTTTAGGAGGAGTGTTGCGTATGATTGGCAGTCAGGTGATATAGTGAAATAGAGAAGTTTAATACTGTGTACATCTACAGTATTAAACATGGACTGTACGAACCAGTTTTCCAGAACACTGCAGTCACTGGTTATAGAAGAGTACGAGTATTTAGAATTAGACTTCCTAATTTTCACCATACTGCATTTGCACTTTGATGATGTTTAACCTGTCATAGTAAAATATTAATAAAAATAAAAAATATAAAAATAGTTGTGATGAACAGTCCAGTCACCTTCACCAGTGAATCATTGTATTACAGTAAGTGAAGGTTCACCGTGTGCCCATTAAATGCTAACTTTAGCAAAAAAATGTCCATCCTGTCATCAGTCCTGCACTTACAGTGTGGACATGTGGACATTTTGGATTGGTTTTATCATAAACAGATTTTTCCCTATTAATTTAAATTAATTGTTGAGAAGGGGACAATATAGCTTTCTAAATAATAACCATTTTATAATCATTGATGAAAATGTATTTACTCAACTTATAATTTGACCATGACCTGGATGAATCTCTAACAGCAAATTAACATTACAAAGTAGACCTTAAGAAGTTAATCTGAACCCTTTTTTTTTATTATGAAGTCTTAAAGGCACTTTATAGCGATGTGTACCCAAACATGACGTGTAAAAACATGAACAAACTGAGGCAGCATCTAACAATGGCATTATCACAAACCTAAAATGCATCAACTTCAAATATAACGTTTAACTAAAAAATAACTTTTAGTCTTCAGGTGTAATAATTTACATTTCCTTTTATTTGGAAATTCACCTATAAAAATTAAAGGATAATTTAAGTAATCTTAAAACCTAACTATGAAGCGATTAACTGTAATACAACAGAAACACGACAGGGGGCAGTACGTGCACACACATAAAATCCCAAACAGTTCAAAAGTATTAGAAAAGGGAACTGCACCCTCTCAATGCTCTTGTCGCTTACATCCTGTTTTTGTGGTTTGAGGTTAAATAAAAATATATATAATTTACTGTAATAGCGTTAAACACCTTTTTGTGCTTTTCTCAGTTGGATGCTTCTGCAGCGGTTAGCGAGTGAATGTGAAAACCACAAATAAAAATTCACTAATGTGGTTCACTAATAAAAGCTGGGAGGGAAGAGAGGACATCTTTATTTATTTAGTTTTTTATACCCTTATCTCTGCATTCATCTACATTAATTTCTTTTTTATTAATCCCTCTGTCCTGGTCATCGTAAAACGAATCCGGAGCCGATCCCAGTGGGCGTGAAGTGGGAATACTGGGCGTCCTTGAGCTTTTTTACAATGTCTGATCTGTCCATTAATGGGAATAAAGATTTACGATGTTTGCATTAATGGAACTGAATTGAGTTTTTGTTTCTTGGCGTGTCCACATAAGGAGACGAGTGTCTTTTTTCTCTCCATCATAGACATTAACCACACTACTGTATCCACAAACCTACACACACAT
Source organism: Clarias gariepinus (assembly GCF_024256425.1). Lineage (NCBI taxonomy): Eukaryota > Metazoa > Chordata > Actinopteri > Siluriformes > Clariidae > Clarias > Clarias gariepinus. The sequence continues at coordinate 1,482,322 of NC_071103.1, read as the reverse complement.
AATCACCTCCTGTAGGTCAAGGAGTAGCTCAGTGGTTAAGATGTAGGATTATTAATCAGAACCTTCCAGTTTCAGACCACAGCACCACCAATGAGGCCCTTTTCCTCCAAAGTGAACCAGGTGCATGTCTAGTACTAAGGCTGGTTTAAAAGTCAACCGTCTTAAGACATGGCTTTGTCTGTTTCTTCCCATGGGCTATGGAGTCATGTCATTACATATAAATCACTGTTTACGACCGTCTACCTCCCCAGCAATGCTAGCGGCAATACTAGAGCCAGCAGCAGTGCTAGTGGCAATGTTAGCGCTTGTGGCAATAAAGCGGAGCACAACAACAACAATGGCAAACTTCAACATGGCTTTGCGAGTAGTTCTCCTGGCTTCATCATTACTAGAAAGCAGAAAGCATTTAAGCTGCCCATTGCATATTGAGTCCATTTTTTTTTTTAAGATGTCGCTTGTGATAATTTAGTTGGATGTGATAATCCCCCCCCGGTCTCTGACTTAAACGGTTCTTTGTTCTGACCAGGCAAAGAGGGGTTGCCACTTAAGACCCCAAACCCTCAACGGTTTAAATGTAAAATGAGATAATATAAGTGGCTCTGGACGAGTGTTTCTGCTGAATGCCATAAATTTACAGTAAATGTGAAAAGTTTCAGCAGTTTGTACCAGTTTTTTTCCCCCAAGCCATCAGAATACTCAATATTCAAGGACAGGACTGAAACCAACACTGACACCACACACACACACACACACACACTCTCATTCTTGCACACTTCTCACTACAGTCATTCTTTACTCATTCTTGCCTGTTTACACTCATTTATTATTCGACTGTAATCTCCTCTTGCTCTTTCTTTCTCACTAGAGCTGCGCACACCTTCATCACCGCTCTGCTCTGCACCGTGCACGCTGGTCTGTTCTGCTCATAGTCGGAACTGTACGTAACTGTACTTCTTGCACTGGTTAAGCACATTTGCACACATGCACTAGTATAATGTGTAGACTTGTGTAGTTGTGTTGTTTCATGTAGCTCCACGGTTGTGTTTCACTGTACCAGCCGTGTCAGGGTGAAGTTACACCAGGCACGAGTGTAAATAGTTCTTGATTAAACTCACCCCTAACACATAACTTCCTCTTTTATGTAACACAAAATAAGAGAGATGACGAGAGCGAGAGAGACAGACAGACAGACAGACAGACAGAGTGGGCGGGATGATAAAATTGAAGCGAGAGAGGGGAAGTGACAGAGACACCCTCACGCTTGTGAAGTGAAGAGTTCCAGGGCCGAGAGAAACAACTTCAAACACCAAACGCGATACTTTGGTATTGTTTATTTTTATTCAAAAACTTTTTTGTTTTTTTCAAAAGTGAAAACTTTTAGCAATGACCTGTACCGAAGACAAGTTTGAACACGACAATACCTGCTGCGATAAATGTCCAGAAGGTGAGTCTTGAACATTACAGATCAGAAGATTACAAGATAGTTTTATGTTCATATTCTCTGTTATAAATTGAGTACAACACATTTATGTAATTCTGATAATATATGCGTATAAAACTAGTTCATAAATGATCAGCTTACAGCTGTATGTTTTTTGTTTTGGACACAGATGTAACTTTGACATGAGTTACTGTTTTCATTTTTAAATTAATCTTTAGTTAAAACAAACTATAGCATGATTATTAATCTTATTTATGGAATGGCTGGAATTCCTCAAACTGTAAAGGGTTTCTTTTATCCACATCTCTTCATATTAACAGTGGGACATTTTCAAAAGTTTTTACTTTTTTAAAATAACTTGTTTTAAAAAAAAAAGAAAAATTAATTTGTGTTCATCTCACATTCAAATTTGTGTGTGCGTGTGTGTGTGTGTGTTTGTTTCAGGGACACATGTTTCAAAGTACTGTACACCAAGTTCACCAACAGAGTGTACACAGTGTAATAATGGCTACTACACCGAGAATAAGAATTATGTGAATTCATGTTTAAAGTGCAGTACCTCATGTAACTCTGGTAAGTTTTAGCAACAAAAGCCAGACGGCACTGAAGTCATTTGCTGAAACACAAAGATGGATGACAATTAACACCATCAGACAACAATCAGACAACTTCCATCTACTTTACTGAACCCCATCAGACACCAACATGCTTCACAGACACCATCAGACACCAACATGCTTCTGCAAACACCATCAGACATCCATATGCTTTATCAGACACCAGCATTCAATTTAAATCAATTTTATTGGTATAGTGTTTTAACAATTGTCATTATCGCAAAGCAGCTTTACACAATCAAAATAATTATTTAAATTTGTATGGAATGTGAATGTGTATGAATCAAAATGGTCAGTTTGTCCCTGGTGAGCAAGCCGAGGGCGACAGTGGCAAGGAAAAACTCCCTGAGATGGTAACCCATCCTCATCTGGGTGATAACAGAGAGCAGGAATTGATCTGCATTCATACTGTGTGTTAGTTGGCAGGCAGTTCAGCTATAATAGCTGATGTTAATTTATGTTAATATGGAGTCCAGGTAGTTATTGAAGACCCAGGTAGACTTGTATGAAGTTCCAGTCCTGAACTATCGAACTGTCAAGTCCTTAAAGAAACAGTTGCCAACACCAGTCAAGGCCAGAACCATCTTCTAGGTAGAGAGAATCATTCCCAGACACCAGACGCATCCCAGAGAGACACACGGGGCATCCATGTGACGAGATCTTCAGCCAGAAGCGGGGCACCAGGATGGGTCAGACAGGTCCGGAGGGCAGAGGGAGTCTGGATCACTGGCAGCTCAGGAACAACATGTGTAGCTCAACAGAGAGAGGGAAGGAGAGAGAGAGAGGGAGAGACAGGAGGAGAGAGGAGAGAGAAAGAGGGAGAGACAGGAGGAGAGAGGAGAGAGAAAGAGGGGGGGAAAGAGAAGAAGAGGAGAGATAACAGTTAGGTATGGTCACAGTCACACAATGTATAATGTGAATGTATATTAACTGTAGAGTGCAAGCAGAGACTCCGGCAGGACTAATTATGACATCATAACTAAAAGGGAGAGCCAGAAGAAAACACAAACATGAGGGCTTCCTGACATGTAAAGCAACCAATCACCTCACCGTCAGCAAACCTGAGTGATCAATGAGAGTGGGGAGGACAGCATCTAAACAAATAGGTTTTTAGCCTGGACTTAAACACTGAGACTGTGTCTGAGTCCCGAACACTATTTGGAAGACTATTCAATAATTTTGGGACTTTGTAAGAAAAAGCTCCGCCCCCAGCTGTATTTTTCATAATACGCGGTACTGATAAGCAGCCTGCATCCTTTGATCGAAGTAGGCGTGGCGGATCGTAAGACACTAGCAGTTCGCTCAGGTACTGCGGCGCGAGACCATTTAATGCTTTATATGTCAAGAGTAGTATTTTAAAATCAAAGCGGAATTTCACAGGGAGCCAATGGAGTGAAGATAAGATAGGGGTGATGTGATCGTATCTTCTGGTTCTAGTGAGGACTCTTGCTGCTGCCTTCTGGACTAGCTGAAGCTTATTTATGCACCAAGTTGAACAACCAGACAGTAAGGCGTTACAATAGTCCAACCTAGAGGTGATAAAAGCATTTTTTTTTTTGCAAACGATGCAGTTTTTCTGCATCGTTTAGTGACAATATATTCCTTAACTTATTAACCTCAATATTTCTGAGGTGAAAAAATGCTGTCCTGGTAATATTATCTTAATGAGCTTCATTTAAAAGACTAGAATATATAATCACACCAAGGTCTTTTACTGTTGCACTTGATGGAACAGAATGGCCATCTAAAGTTAAAGTTACAGTGTGATCTAAAATCTTGCTTCTAGCTGTATGTGGTCCGATGACTAGAACTTCTGTCTTATTAGGATTAAGCAGGAGGAAGTTAATTAGCATAAAATCTCTTATATCCTTTACGGATTGCTCAACTTTAGTAAGCTGGTTTTTCTCATCTGGCAGATGAGAACATATACCTGTGTGTCGTCAGCATAACAATGAAAACTAATACCATGCTTATGGATTATGTTGCCCAAAGGAAGCATTTAAAGGGAAAAAAGCAGTGGGCCTAAAACTGAACCCTGTGGAACGCCAAACTCCACTAGAGAACATGCAGAATAATCACCATTTAAATCAACATATTGATAACGATCAGTCAAATAGGATCTGAGCCAGGAGAGGGCTGTACCCTTAATTCCTACTACATTTTCTAATCTATGAAGAAGAATACTATGATCAATGGTGTCAAAAGCTGCACTGAGGTCGAGTAATACAAGCATAGTTGATCAGAGGCCAATTGGAGGTCATTTACTACTTTAACGAGTGCTGTCTCTGTGCTGTGATGAGGACTAAATCCTGACAGATACAGTTCATGTATGTTATGAAATCTATAAACAAAGCTGCTCTGAGGTTTGATATCGGCCTGTAATTGGACAGCTGACAGGGGTCGAGGTCAGGTTTCTTAATTATTGGTTTAATAACAGCTAATTTAGAAGACTGTGGAACATAACCAATGCTAAGTGAAGAATTTATTATTCAACAATTTAGTTTGATGCCATTTACGTTTTAATTTCCGAGCGGTCTGTTTTAAAGTGCGCGTGTGATCGTTATACCAGGGAGCAAGTTTCTTATCTCTAATAATTTTTCTTTTGACTGGAGCTACATTATCTAAGGTATAGCGAAATGTCGACTCTAAATATTCAGTCGCCTGATCGAGTTCTGTGGGGTCAGACGGTGATCTAATCGAAGTTGGGAACTCTGGGAGATTACTGATAAAACTCTGTTTGGTGGTTGATGTGAATGTACGTTTAATACGGTAGCGCGATGCTGTGCATACATTATTACTGTGACACACTTTAATTGAGACAAGATAGTGATCTAATATAACTTATATATTAGTAAAAGTGTGACCTGCTTTATGAGTGGGTCCTACTACACACTGATTTACTCCTACTGAGTCCAGTATGGACATAAATGCTGTTCTCAGAGGGTCTTCTGGATTCTTAAAATAAATATGTGAATCTCCAGCAATTAAAGCTTTGTCTACATGCTTCACCATCACACACCAACATGCTTCACCAGACACCATCAGACACACACACGCTTCTGCAAAAACCATCAGACAGCTACATGCTTCACCAGACACCATCAGACACCAACATGTTTCACCAGACACCATGAGATAGCCACATGCTTTACCAGACACCATCAAACAGCTACATACTTCATCAGACACCATCAGACACCAACACACTTCTGAAAACACCATCAGACACCAACATGCTTCACCAAACACCATTAGACACCATGTTTCACCAGACACCATCAAACACCAACATGCTTCTACAAACACCATCAGACACCAACATGCTTCACCAGACACCATCAGACACCAGATAGCCACATGCTTCTGCCACAGGCAGAGAAAGAGAGAATGAGAAAATATTTCCTGTCATTCATATCAAGTGAAAAAATATTTAAAGGGCCAAAATATTTTGAATTAAATTTTATTTAATAATTAGTATTTATTTAGTAAATTTGTTGTTTATTTAGTAGTAACATTATATTAATAAAAATACAGTATGTTTACCAGTGGCTGTTTAATAATTCTTGCTAAATATTTATTATTCACTGGTATGTGTGTATGTGTGTGTGCGTGTCTGACTTATTGCAGACGGTCAAGTGGTAAAGAAGGACTGTACATTAACAAGTGACCGAACATGTGGGTGTAAAGATGACCACTACTGTACCATTAAAAGTGTAAAATTTGAAGATCACTGTGGGAAATGTGAGGCATTCAACCGCTGCGAACCAGGATATGGAGTTTCTGTTCCACGTGAGTTTAAAACACACACACACACACACACACATACCCACACACACACGCACGCACGCACACACATGCACACACACAAGTCGATTACCTGGACTACATTATAATCTAAACTCTAATGGATAACACAACAAATATAAAATGTAACATGTTAATGTATTCAATTATAGATTCAGATTAAACGATTGTTTATTTCAAGGCAAATATTTTTACAACTTTGATTATTAAATGATAATTTCACAACTTTAATAAAAAAAACCCACATCACACCTTGAGAAGCTACAGACTGTCCCCTTCAAGAAACGCAATGACTCACCGGACTAAACATTCAGAAGATTCATCAATGAGCAGACCACAGACACACACACACACACACACAGGACATCATTGGTTTCCATAATAATAATAATAATAATAATAATAATAATAATAATAAACAGTGTCTGGGTTTCTGGCGACGTGTTGCTGACTAACCCCTCCATTCTGACACGTTAACCTCAGTGGTCTGGTACCAGGTCACGTGTCCATGATGAGAGAGCTGTGAATGCCACATGGGGGTGTGCGAAAAGAGTGTGTGCTGTAAAATAAATGTCTGTTGATTTTACTGTAAAAAAATAATAAAATCCTGTTGAACCCTATCTCAGTAAAACACCAGCAATAAAACGGTTCATCTTTGGACAATTTAACTGGGAAAAAACACATCATTCCATCATTCTACTGTAGTGTAAATATGCCGTGAGATATCCAACAGCTAACACTGTAACGTGTGTTTACTTTTAGGAAAAGTCTAATCTGTAAATGGAAAAACAGTGAAAAGTGTCTACAGTAACATTTAATCAAATACTGAACTAAACAGAACTGGGAATTTTACGTCAGGATAATCAATAGTTCAAGCACAGAAGAGCTGTAATGCAAAAAGCAGTACAATTACAGTTACATCACAATCAGATTGAAATAAAGTTTTTGTTCACTTTTTAAACAGAAAACAGAACATTTTACGAATTCAAATTTTTATGTTTTTTCGTAAAACATTCATATGAACACTATAGTTGTGCTACTTTACAGGTAAGAATATGTGAACAATACAGTAAAACTACATTGTAAGATCTTTGTGTGTAAAGTCATATCACCATATAACTATTTTTTTTTAAACATATATATTCTGTTCCATCCGGCATTCAGCTGGACATCAGTTCTCTATTTTTGGATCATGTTACTTCTTAAGAAATCGCGAATGATCTCATTCATCTTTTTAGCTACAGCGTGGAGTCATTTAGAAACACCAGGGCCGCGGTGACATTTTAAATCTAACAATAATAACTTTCAATGTAGATTTTATTTTGCCTCTAAAATTAACCCCTGTGTTTGACGTGATGAGCATTACCTCCTGAGATCACTGTCTCAACGGCACGGCATGTGGCTCAGTCACCGCTTATGGGGACAGTTTAGTTTCTGTTCATTCCCACTTCTTCCACCTTAGAATATCACCCGTTAACTTTCGGGTTCTGGAGTTAAATCCCAAACAGTGTTAAATGAAAAGCTAGTGCGCCATGTGCTGTAGAATCCCTTGTTCACACCCCAAGTAGTGCCTTTGATCAGGGATTAGAGAGAGATTCAGGATAAAGTCAGCATGGAAATTCAATGGAATAAAGAGTTTTTATAGTAAAATCCTGTTGTTCAATTAGGATTTTTTGGGGTGAAATTAAATGTGATTCAACGTACATGAAGATTGAACTGCATGTAGATATTTCTGAAAATAATCATTTTAAAAGCAGCACGTTCAGGCTAAATCAACAGGAAAGGGTGTTCGACTTGATATATACAGTAACAGGTTCTGTTTCTACAGATTAAAAATGAAAAAAGTAAAGTTTCTATCATATTTTACAGAATTATTTGTGCAAAAACAGCTGCTGTTTTTTACTATAAAAACAACAGGATTTGTAAAATTAGTGGCGACAGTTTAAAATGTACAGGATGTAAAGTTGTTTAAGTTTCACAGCTGGCAGGGTTTACCGTGAGAACACAGGGTCTGTTTTTTACAGCTCGCTCACGTTTCAGGAGAACATCAGACCAAGTTCTCACCAAGATGACCAACTTACACAACAGCCTTTACTTTATCTCACTGCATATTCATTAGATGATGATAATGATGAAGAACATCTCGTAACTCACACAGATGTTTGTCTTTTCTTTCCATCTTCAGCCAACGAAACACAGAACACAGAGTGTGAGCCCTGTCCAGCAGGAACCTTCAACAACAAGACGGATTATCACACACCATGTTACAATCACACAAGGTGAATAGCACTACATCACACACACACACACACACACACACACACACACACACACACACACACTACATTCACCATCACAGACCACCAAACACCAACATTCAAGAGGAAACACCACCACTGTTTTTTATACTCTGCCATTGTTGGTGTTGGTGTTTTATTAACTTGTTCCTCGCCAGATGTGCCGATTTGGGTCGTGTGGAGTTAACAGCTGGAACAGAAACAGCAGATGCTACATGTGGAGGTTTTTCTCCTGGTAGGTATAAAATAATAATAATAATAATAATAATAATAAAGAATCTGTATCTCTAAATGTCAAAGACACGTTGAAATGTCATTGTACTTTTTTAACCTCTGCCTACAGTTTGTTCTTGGGTGGTTCCTGCTAGTTTGTGGGCGGGGCTAACCCTGACCATCATCGTCGTTATTATTGGAGTTATGTGTGTGAAGTGTAAGCGCAGAAGAAAAGCAGGTGAGACTGAAAACATGTGAAATACTTTTTTTGTCGCATCTGCGTTTTCTTTTTATCTGATTTCCATCGGATTAGAAAAACTCGAGCTCTGAGTTTAATATAAAAAAACAGTTTTACTGAAACTGAGCGACCAGGTCAGGGTGCATTAGAATCGTGTGTGTGTGTGTGTGTGAGTGTGTATTAGTGTGTCTTGGTGTCGGTAGTGGATTAAATGAATGTTGTTCCGTTTACTGTCATTTCCTCTCCCTTTACTGTGAGGTGTGTGTGTGTGTGTGTGTGTGTGTGTGTGTGTGTGTGTGATATACAGTGTGTCGGTGGTTTGATGTGCGTTGGATGTGTGGTTTAGTTTCGTGTTGCTCTGGTGTGTAGTGACGTCACAGCAGCTTTTTAACTCAGGTACATCAAACTACACCAGAAACCTGTGAGGCACGTGGAAAAGCAGCTGTTATTCCACGTGCTGTAGTTTCACAGACGTTATCTTTCACACACTTGCCATCATCATCACCATCACTATCACCATCATCACCATCATCATCATCACAATTAAACTATAATCACACACTCTACTGTCACTCAATGTGTTCAAATTGTACAGTAAAGGTCATAACATTCTGATTGTGCTGATCACGTACTTCTGCAGGATGTGGAAATAAAATCAAAAGCGCACACACACACACACACACACACACACACACACACACACAATTAGCTAGTCAGCTAATTAGGTCTCTTAGTTATCTAGCTGGTTCCAGTAGAGTTGTGTTGTTGATTTATGTTGTTGCATGTGTGTAACACGTCGGTCCTGGAGGAACGTTGTTTCGTTTCACTCTGTACTGACCTGTATATAGTTGGAATGACAATAAAAGCCGACTTGACTTGACACACACACACACACACACACACACACACACACACACACACACACACACTTAAAGGCATAGATTGTTCTCAGATAACACAGGAGCAATACCAGACCACATCCTTTTAGAAAAACATGTGTGAGAAAAAAAACACCAAACCAACCAGAGACGTACAAGAGACTTCACTAAATAGTGTGTGTGTGTGTGTGTGTGTGTGTGCATGTGTTTGATTTCAGTGATTACAGTGGCAAGTTCAGAGCAATTCATCTCACCAGTTCTTCCTCCAGACGTCATCAAACATCCGAGAAGCCCACAGATAGAGACGATCACTTACAACAGTAAGAACACACACACACACACACACACACACACACACACAATTCAGTGACCTTCTTGTGTATGTAAGAGGTTCAGTTAAAGAGTAACAGGTTCAAAATATCACTGCTACGATTAATCAGTCTGATAATATCATCCTGCAGTTTCAGGTTTCTTATTCCCTCCACATGCTCACCGCACAGATACAGCAGGGCGGCGCCGCGTACGCATCCTGCTATACCGCGTGCGTATGTGTATGTCCTGCCGTATCTGTGCGTATGTGTATGTCCTGCCGTATCTGTGCCATCCAACTCGGTGCACGATATGTCCGATGCAACACCACTTAAAAGCAGAAGCTTTGTGTTTAAGTCGAAAATGAAGGGGAGTATAGTGGAACCTCGGATTGCGAGTAACGCTGTTTGCGAGCGTTTCACAAGACGAGCAAACCTTGGGTCTTATTTGTTTGGGTTTTATTATTTCTCATGGGGAAAATTCGCTTTGATTTACGAGTGTTCTGGAATACGAACAGCTTCCGGAAAGATGCTCGTAATCCAAGGTTCCACAGTACATGTTTTTATATACCAGGGGGTGAAATGAAAACTGTAGATATTGCCCTCTACTGGCACGGAGGCATACTGATACAGGTATTGTGACATGTACAGTATATACACACAACACCCAAAAGTATGTGCCCCCTAAATGCAATGTTAGTTTTGACCGAACAGTTTGGTTTTGGCCCCTTTAGCGTCATCGTGCGGAACTACTATACTGTATACCGCGGGTTTTTTGAACGAGAAGAAATGTTCATGAATGTACTTGTTTCTGGAGATATCATTTGGGGAAATGTTCTTTTTCATACTATAATAAAAATTTTATAAGTGCCCCACGTATATTACCAAGGTACAGAAAGTATAGAACGTCTCTGATCCACAAAGGCAGCTCTATGAAGACTCTGTGAAGTGTGTGATGGAGTGAAAAAACTTACACAGCCGTGACCGAACTCAACCCCACTGAACCATCACCATTGAAATGAACTTAATGTGGAGCTTCAGCATCATGTGACACCAGCACGCGAGCTCACCAGAATGTCCTAGCGTCCTGCCTTCCCAGACGGAAAGAGCAGAAAGCGTTCTAACAGCTGGAACAGGATGTTCGACAGTGGCCAGGGGTGCATATAGTTTTGGTTGCACAATGTCGGTGGTCGTGGCGGTGGTGGTGGCTACTCAGAGCATCCTTTCTAAAATAGATACCAAGCTTGTTTTTTTCAAAGGCAGGTTAAAAGTATAAAAGTAGGTCAAAAAAAAAGTTCCATTTTAAATCTGGTGTAGAATGTAGAAGCAGCGGTGGCGTGGTGCCTCGTCTACGCCTGCACTCTCTACAGCCCTCTCGAAAGCATGTCTATTCTTTGTTAAAGGAAAGGAAATGAGCTGGCAGGAAGTACTGTTAGTGCGCAGTAACCACACAAAGACGCAAATAACCGCGCTCTGAAACACGGGCGACGTTACTCACCTCTCCGAACTTTACAACAAAGCAGATTATTTTGTAATAATAATCATCATACATGTCACGCCTTACAGTCAGTTATGTAGCAACTTAAATCTGTAACTTAAATAGAGCATAAAAGAACAAAAGGAATTGAATATAAATAAGGACTGTAGTGGCAATATTAAACCATGTGTGTGTGTGTGTGTGTGTTTTAGAATATCAGTAGGGGCGATGTGAAACACACGCAGGTTTCAGAATGAGTATGAATGTGACATGGGTGCTGTACGTTATGTAGATCAGCAGTTTACACACTCGTCTAAAAGCCCCTCAGTCCTTCTCACAAACACACACACTGGCACATCGATGTCTATATCAATCACACGTTTCACGTTTAATCAGCAGTCTGGTTTTAGGACGTTAACTATTTACGGAGTCTCCTGGTGAGAAACGCACCAGAACGTGGAGGCACACCGCGGAAGAGGAACTAACTCCAGCGTCAGGTTCCTCCGGCCCCCGTCCTCGTGTTTTACTCACACTCACCCCATCGGCCTCGTCGGCCCCAGTGACGTGTGTTTCATGAGGAATCACATCGACGTCACCGGAGAGATCAGCACCACAAACTTCCAGGAAACATCGACAAGTGTAGCATGTCTTTTTATTGCGTAAAGTCTGCTTCTCCTTCTCACGTCTCAAACGTCTCTGGACCTCTCAGCTCTTACACACAGCTCATGGTAGCAACCTCAAACCCCGGACCTTACTGAAACTGCTAACACGATGGAGAGAGAGAGAGGGAGAGAGAAAAAAGAAAAAGCAAGTGATAAGAAAGAAAGAGTTTTAAAATTGAAAAACAGTGAGCAAAGATAAAAGAGAATTAAACACAAGCAGGAAAAATAAACGTAAAAATAGCAAATGAGTAAAGATGGAATAAGGAGCAGAAAAAATGTAAAATACTATGGAAAAAAAAACAAAAGAAGGGGAAATAAAGAAGAAAAACGAACAAAATAAGAAAAAGGGGGTTTTATTTGAAAAACAGCAGTGATCGAAAAGAAAAGAAACAAGCAGAAAGAAAAAAAGAAAAAGTTTTAAAATTTAAAAATAGTGATCAAAGATAGGAGAGAATAAAAACAAGCAGAAAAATTAAAACATAAAATATAAGTAGGAAAAAATTAAATTGAAATAAGAAAAAAATTTAGGAAAGACAATAAAGAGCAGAAATAAAAAGGAACAAATACTATGGGAGAGAAAAAAGAAAAAAAAAAGGCGAAAGAAAGGGGAAAAGCAAACCGAAAGAAGGAAGAAGTAAAGTTAAAAAAAGAAAAAGAAGGGAAGAAGCAGAACAACAAAGAAGGAAAAAAATATGTTTAGATAAAATACAAACAAATGTACAAATGACGCTGTACAAATTGTGAATAAAAACAGACTGCAATGAAGTGGAAGTTTCAAATTTCAATATTTTATTCAGAATAGAATATAGATAACATATCAAATGTTGAAAGTGAGACATTTTGAAATGTTATGCCAAATATCGGCTCATTTTGGATTTCATGAGAGCTACACATTACCAAAAAAGTTGGGACAGGAAGCAATAAGGGGCCGGAAAAGTTAAATGTACATATAAGAATCAGCTGGAGGATCAATTGACAACTTATTAGGTCAGTTGGTAACATGATCGGGTATAAAGAGATCCTCTCAGAGTGGCAGTGTCTCTCAGAAGTCAGAGGATCACCAATGTCCCCAAGGCTGCGGAGAAAAATATTGTTGTAATATCAGGAAGGAGTTTCTCAGTCCACTCACACTCCACCGCGCCATTCGCCGCCGCCGGCTAAAACTCTACAGGTCAAAAAAGAAGCCAAATCTAAACATGGTCCAGAAGAGCAGGTGTTTTCTCTGGGCCAAGGCTCATTTAAAATGGACTGTGGCAAAGTGGAAAACTGTTCTGTGGTCAGACGAATCAAAATCGTAACTTTTTGGGAATCTGGGACGTCATGTCATCCGGACTAAAGAGGACAAGGACAACCCAAGTTGTTCTCAGCGCTCAGTTGAGAAGCCTGCATCTCTGATGGTACGGGGTTGCATGAGTGCGTGTGGCGTGGGCAGCTTACACATCTGGAAAGGCACCATCAATGCTGAAAGGTAGATCCAAGTTCTAGAACAACATATGCTCGAATCCAGACGTCGTCTCTTTCAGGGAAGTCCTTGTATTTTCCAACATGACAATGCCAGACCACAAACTGCATCAATTACAACATCATGGCTGCGTAAGAGAAGGAACCGGGTACTGAAACGGCCAGCCTGCAGTCCAGATCGTCCACCCATAGGAAACATTCAGCGCATCATAAAGAGGAAGACGTGACAAAGAAGACCTGAGACAGTTGAACAACTAGAAGCCTGTATGAGACAAGAATGGGACGACATTCCTATTTCTAAACTTGAGCCACTTGTCTCCTCAGTCCCCGGACGTTTACAGACTGTTATATAAAGAAGAAGGGATTCCACACAGGGGTAAACATGGCCTCATCCCAACTTTTATGAGATGTGTTGATGTCATGAAATTTAAAATCTATTTATTTTTCCCTTAAAATGATACATTTTCTTAGTTTAAACATTTGATTTGTCATCTATGTTGAATTATGAATGAAATATTGAAATTTGAAACCTCCGCATCATTGGTTTCTGTTTTTATTCACAATTTGTACAGTGTCCCAACTTTTTTGGAATCGGGTTTGTAAATTAAAACAAGTAAAGACACAATAAGGAGCATAAAAATGCAAAAAAACAATTTTTATTTCATTCATTTTTTTTTCAGGTAAGCCGTGTGCTGAGGAACACGAGTGCTCTCTCGAGTGTGACGGCATCTCTGTGACCGCGGATTCGGAGAAGCGTGGCGCGTTCTCCATCCCGGACACGTGCATGATGTTCATGAGCGATCCCTACAAGTCTGAGCCGCAGGAGGACGACTGGCCCTGAACGCGACACGCCCTCGGGTTCTCCAGCTCCTCTCTCTTTTACTATTCAGACTCTCACTGTTCAGTTTAAGGATTGTGTGTGTGTGTGTGTGTGTGTGTGTGTGTGTGTGTGTATTACCCACAATGGAGGAGTTGTTACCTGGAACACACAGCTGGAGTTCTGACGCGTTTGAGATCTCCGTGTTCTCATGATGAACGTTTAGATCACATCCCATTTTACTCAGAACGAGAGCTCGCGGTTTTAGTTACAGCGTGTAAATCAAGCTACTGATTTTAGGGTTTATTTATTTATTTTTTGATGATGCTTGTATTAATTTTGTGGTTGTATGAGTATGAGTTGTATGACTTCTTTTCATTATGAATCTTTCGGGCATTGTGTTCGTTTCTGAAGCTGATTTTATAACAGTAACGACTGATTTTTATTCATTCGCTACAATTATTTACTGTTAAAAATGTCACAATTAATTAAAATAAATCTGAATAAATATTTATAACAACATTAAAAAAAAACCACACTTGCGTAGAAAACACTTTTTTACACAGTGATTGTAAAAGTTCACTGATATCGACACACATGACGCCCCCAGGTGGCAGCACCAGCTCACTGCATCTGCCAACATTTTCTACATTTTTTTTATTGGTTTATTCAATAGTCTTTGGTCTTATTCATTATGAGAGTCTGATGATTATTTTCACCTTCACATGAATAATGTTTGTCTGAAGCCTCTTTTCAAATCCTGCCTGAAACCTCATTGGCAATCCTCACCCGTTAAAATCAAAATAAATTACTCATTAGTGAAATTTAATATAAAATTACACTTTAATTACTCTGTCATATTTGATATTTTTTCCCAGTTTTGCCTTTTTTTGTTTGTATAATTAATTCCTTAATTCACTTTTTGATCAGTCATGACGAGCCATCGGTTGCTAGCTAGCCGGCTAACGTGAGCTAAGCTGACAAGATTCGTGTCAGTAAATTTTAATTCATATCCATAATATTCATTAACAGAACCATAATAATCTTATTTAAGTAGAATTCCAGTGAAACAGCTCACTAATGTCTGCTGATGATCAGCGCCGCTCCCTTTTAACCAGGGTTCAAATATCTGCGTTGGTTTTATGCTAACGCTGAATCGAAGGAACTCAATGCTAAACATTGTTAAAGAAATGTTACTACAGCCGTCATTCACTCCAGACATAAAACACCACGGAAATAAATTTACTGTAAACCCGCGCCGTGAGCTCGAGGGCGCGTCACTGGATCACAGAAAGTGAAGACAGAAAGATTCACTGCAGTGTTTACACTCGGGTTAATGTTACAGGAGTAAAACACACACACAACCTGGGGTTATAGATCCACACAAATATTAACTCAGGACTGATTCTGGGTTTGATCAGGGTCATGTGACCAAATCTTTACTCCACACTGGCTTTGGAGTGTGACAGCGTTAGTGCAGACAAACTCTCAACTCACATCCTGATGTCCTGCATAGATCTACGTGTGGTTCTTTGCATGGTTCTTTGTGTGGTATTCTGGTTCCTGCATGGTTCTCTGCATGATTTTTTGCATGGGTCTCCACATGGTTCCTGTATGGGTCTCCACATGGTTCCTGTATGGGTCACCACATGGTTCCTGTATGGGTCTCCAAAGGGTTCCTGTATGGGTCTCCAAAGGGTTCCTGTATGGGTCTCCACATGGTTCCTGTATGGGTTTTTACATGGTTCCTGTATGGGTCTCCAAAGGGTTCCTGTATGGGTCTCCAAAGGGTTCCTGTATGGGTCTCCACATGTTTCCTGTATGGGTCTCCACATGGTTCCTGTATGGGTCTCCAAAGGGTTCCTGTATGGGTCTCCAAAAGGTTTCTGTATGGGTCTCCAAAGGGTTCCTGTATGGGTCTCCACATGGTTCCTGTATGAGTCTCCACATGGTTCCTGTATGGGTTTTCACATGGTTCCTGTATGGGTCTCCAAAGGGTTCCTGTATGGGTCTCCAAAGGGTTCCTGTATGGGTCTCCACATGGTTCCTGTATGGGTCTCCACATGGTTCCTGTATTGGTCTCCAAAGGGTTCCTATATGGGTCTCCAAAGGGTTCCTGTATAGGTTTTCACATGGTTCCTGTATGTGTCTCTACATGGTTTACATGGAGCTTTTTATCTCTGAATTACCATGGATATTTTCTCCATACACTAAAACCCGGGACACAATAGGAACGCTGTGTGTGTGTGTGTACAGTATGAGTCAGATGCGGTGTGTGTGGTCCCTGCCTGGGTAGAATATTTTACACACAGTTAAACCAAACATTTAAGTCTAATCGATGTGTGTGTGTGAAATGTGAAAGATAAGAACTTGATAAACATCTCATGACCCCGTCAGCCCCTGTGACGTACACACTCCCTCACCACCAAACCACTGGAGCTGAGAAGTGCTTTGCTCTGAGTTTTTGGACATTTACAGTATGGTGCATGTTTTAAAATGAGAGAGTTAGCATGAAGTCAAACCCCTGTTCCTCGGTCATGTATTGATTTACACTGACCGGAGTGTTTATGAAGAAGAGAGGCCACAACATACACAAAGCGTAGTGTACATATCCAGTGCTTTTCCTTTTCCCCTCCAGCCGATGCTCACGTCCGATTGGTCGGCTCTCAGGTGGTTGTGTTACTGAGCCGTGAGTTCACTGTGTACAATGTAAGAACTGGAGCATGGACACTAAGACTCTAAACAGATCCACCAGATCTCCTAGAGCGCTGCAGATGTAACTTAATCCTTACACAAGTTGACTTTATACACCATATCGTACAGAAAATCATTCATGCTTGAACGTTTTGCTGAATTCATCGAGGGAGTTTAGAGGGAATTCTTCCGTTGAATCACGGCTGAGATTTTACTCATTTGGAGAAACAGTAGTGTGTTCGTTTTCACATCACAGAAAACCCCAGCGTGAAATGAAACAGGATCGGTGAGCTCCACGAGCTTCAGCGCGACAGTAAGAGCGTCTCTCAGAGCAGCACTCGACTGTAAGAATGAAAATGAAACGCCAGTGAAAGCACAGCGTGGCACCTCTCTGGGCATTGTTTCAGCAGTAATGAGATGATTAATGAATGTACATCCATGATCATCTACAGTGAGAAACGAAATAAATCCCAACCGGACCATGTGCTGTGTGTCTTCGTTTGCATAACTACAGCTCTGCAGTGATTCGCTTTTAGTCTCTTTCTGAGATTCAAATTTATGAACTAAACTACAGTGAGTCATGTTTCAGACACACAAAACCAAAACTATTGCACTCTTCAGTATATAGTGTACACAATATGGGGTTTGGGAATTAGCTGACTATATAAGATGAAGATTTAATTACGTGTCACGCTATTACAGCACATTGAAATGTTTTTTAGGATTAATGTGTTTTGTTCAAGACCTCAACAGTAGTGACTTGGGGTGCTGGGACTCAAACCCAGAGCCTTAAGTGTTTGCCCCACCGCTGCCTCAATACATTTTAAGTGCACTAGACAGGTCTTCATCCCCTCACTCACTATATACTACACGATATGGTGTATATGGTGTATAAAGTCAACTTGTGTAAGGGGCAGTGGTGGCTCAAAGGGTTAAGGCACTGAGTTACTGATCAGAAGATCGGCGGTTCGATCCCCAGCTCCACCAGGTTGCCACTGTTGGGCCCTTGAGCGCGGCCCTTAACCCTAACTGCTCCAGGGGCGCTGTATCAGGACTGACCCTGCGCTCTGACCCCAGTTACGCTGGGATATGCGAAGAAGTGATTTCCCTCTGGGATTAATAAAGTTCTAATTATTATTATTATATTATACAGCATGTACTCTTCAGTGTACTACACACACTCACACATCCTATAAGGACCTGCCCCTCTTGATAGCTTAAGTAGTGAACTATTAAGGATATAAATGAACTACTTAGTGCACTAGACACATGCGTATTCTCACTAAGCCGACTCAGTATACCTAGTGCAGTAAACACATGTCCAGTAATGACTTGGCATCTTGATTGCTACAGTATAGAAGTGGACCAAAAAGGATATGAATGCACTAACTAGTGCACTATATAACTCACTATAGTTAGTGTACTACCTACTGTACATAGTGTTATAAACACACTTCTAGTATGGAAATGGTGAATACAAGTGCACTTTAAAGGGGATAAATGCACTGTGTAGTACACTAGGCAAAAGTCCAACTTTCTATAAAAGTGTACGATGTAGTGCACTACACACATCCAACAGTGATTTGGCTCTTCACTCATTATTTCGATCTACTTCTAAGGTTATAAAAAATTTGTCTTTACACACACACACACATATATACTGTAGCCTCAGATCTGGTCATTTCACCGTATATCCTCCCTCGGACACCTTCAAACCTGGCAGTAGACTTGGCTATAGATGGTCTTGTCACTGGGGACACAAGCAGGTACTTGGTCGAGCTGCGGACCTGTCTCGCCTTTTCCGGTTGTAGAGATGATGGGCTCCTCCATCGCGAAGACTGTTGCTTTATCTCAGGGTCGTATATGTACACTCAAGTTTCGTAATAATCCTTGACATGAAAGACGGATCACTCACGGCACGCCGACGGAGTTCCTGGCAGACTTCGACGTGATGTTCCCTCTGCACGTGGGTCAGCAGCCTGGGGACGGACCGGCAGCAGCACAGCGCAGGTTCAAATCCCACGTGAGGATCGTATGGACTGTTCCGTATGACGCGCCGACGTATCGCCGTAAACTTGTTGAATCTTTGGCAGTTTTGTCCAGAATTTCACGCAGAATTTCACGTTCACTCTTTGTTCTAACTTCCTGTCCATGATGAAATAACAGACGTGATAATAGAATAGCACCAGTTGCACAGCTTACAATGTGCACAGGACCATTTCTTTTGGCACACTGAATTATGTATTACAAAACTTATACACACACACACACACACACACATATACACACTGTACAGGGAACAAAGCTCCTTCTACACCACATCGCCCATTTTAGAATCCAGCTTCTTCATATATGCGAGTGGATGAGGCACAGTATGAAATAGTGTCTATTGTGGCTCATACACACTATATAGTGCACTACAGGTCTAACCTGACACACACTAGGTACTTAAAATAGAGAAAGTGCCCCAGGCGGAGGACACAGGGACGAGAGTCGGCTCTTCAGCTTAAATGTTAATGAATTCATGTTTATTCTGCAGTCCAAATGCCAGGCATTCTCTTTTGTATAAACACACACACACACACACACACACAATCATATTATAATTATCATATTATACACTTCCACTTAAACTAGCGGAACACAGAAAACACACACACACACACACACACACACACACACACACACACACACACACACTCCCAGAGTCCTGAACGAGTCCATACTGAGTGTGTAGGTCTCAGTAATGAGAATAATTCCTCCTACACCCTCCATCGCGCCCTCCAGCACCCAGGTGTTTAATATCACTCTCCCTGTTCCCTTCCTGTCTCACGCTAGCAGGTCTTTAGTGCACCGTTTCCCTCTGAGTGCTTCATACAGAGCAGGAAATCACAGACCTACTCACCTGTGACCAG